>NW_008608673.1:0-2896 GCF_000691845.1 Merops nubicus | reverse complement strand
GCTGCCCGGCCCCGTGCAGCCTGGCAGCATGCGTGCCTGGCGTGCCCCGCAGAGACCCTTGGCTGCCCCGCCTGGCCTTGATTGAGCGTCGTTCCCGGCATCGCACAGCCCTTACCGTAACACGGGGGAAAAATTCGTTTAGTGAGGCTGAAGGTCAGGTTCTGAGAGTTAACAGTTACAAGGTCAGGAACAGAGCTGCAGGAGAAAACAAAACATAAACCACAGTCCTACGCTGAGCGCAAGGGCCAGGCTGTGCCCTCGGCTCTGGTTCCTGTGCCCCAGGGCTCAGGCAGCGTGGGGCAGCTCAGGGATTCCGGAGCCCTGCTCCCTGCCTGGGGCTGTCTCAGCCCCCTGTTAATTGCACTGAACACAAGGCCGTGCTCCTGGTCTTTCCTGCAGGGCAGGGATGGGTGAGAAGCTGTCCCAGACCCCTGTGCAACCCTCCTGTGGGGGTGTTTGGTGAGGCTAAACCTTTACACAGCCTTGTGAACAACCCTGGAGCCGTTAGCAACTGGGAGCAGCCATCCCAGCACTGTAACGATGGGCCAGTAGCTGCTGTGAGCTTAACGGGCACCTGTGCACCCTCGGGTGCCTTTGGGCTTGCTGCAGTCCCAGGGCTCAGTCCCATCCCTGGGCACGGCCATGGGCAGGGGAGCACCCTGGGGGGATGGTGGCAGGATGGAGCCGCTTCTGGCTGACGGTGGCACGGGGCTGGGGTCCTGCTGGCAGCTGCCCCAGCTCGGCAGCGGGAGGTGGCACTGCCTCCACCCTTCAAAGGCAAAATGCAAATTCCTGTCTGAGCAAGAAGAGTCACTAATTGTATGTAAGACCCTCCCGTGGTATTTGATTTGTGCTTCGCGCAGCACCCCTGCAAAGGGTTTGAACAAGGATGAAAGGCCCCTTTTAGGAAGAGAGGCTGTGTGATTAAGCAGCTCTCTTCCTTTTCACTCAAGTGCTGTGCTGGTTGGCAGCTGCTCTGTGCCTGTGATAATTATGTCAGAGCCTGGGGTGCCATCAAGGGTCTCCGACCATCTGCAAGTGAAGAGCTTCTTTCCAATTACTAGCACTGGCATCCCATGTCCTCTTTGGTCCGAGCTGATGTTTGCTGAAGGATATTGGAAGAATTAGTAGATATATTTCTCTCTAATCCTGTCCCAAGCGACAGCAAAATCAAACTGGAAAGCACCAGATTGTGTGTGCTTGTTTTAGGCAATAGCCCAGTGGTATTAATGAAGGTTTTTATCATTCTGGGGGCTAAATTGATTTAAAGAATGGAATATCAAAGGTAACAAAGATGGATGAATTAAAAGCTTAACAGCATGAAGAGCTGTTATAGCACCACAAATTCTCTGGGAACTTGTCTGGGCTATCCCGCGCCTTGAGGCTGATGCTCTGCCAGGCAGCGTCACCCTTCCCTGGGGTTGTTCACATGCTCTGGGATTCCTCTCTCTAGGCAGGAGGTGTGAGGGCAGCCAGGCTGTGCTGGTGCTGCTGCTGCTGCTCACCCCCCTCGGCCGGCTGCTGCCAGCCCAGCGCAGCCCGGCAGGCGCGGGGACGGGACCCCCCCGGCCAGAGGAGAGGAGCCCGGCCCAGGGACAGGCTGCAGCTGGGAAAAAGGCAGAACAGTGGAGGGGGGACACGTCGTATTTGGTGTGTTTGGCAGGGACGCAGCACAGTGGGACTGTTGGGGGGTTCAAAAACCCAGGAGACTGTTTGTCGCTGCCTGTGTTTTGGCTTATATTTGATGAGCCAAATAAATGGGCTGTAGTTGCAAAGGTGATCCTTCTGCATTTCTAACTGGTGTGAACAGGCAGCTTTGGGGAGAACAGCAGGGCACGGACATTTCTGAGAACTGCCTTCAGTCTTTGCTCTTCTTTCCTGGCAGTGTCAGCGAGCTCTCAAGCACCTCTGCTCTGTAATCTAATCAGTCCTAGGGAAACAGGGTTTGCTGCAGTGTCTGACCACTTAGGTACCCACCAGCAAAGTAAATGCCAGATGTATTTTATGAGAATGGTCAAAAGCTATCCCAGCACCTTTTAGTGCAGAAACAGGGTCTCCAGGACCTGGATCTCTCCGTGCTTTGTGCTGTTGCTCTGAATTCCACCACTGCCACCACTGCTGACTTCGAGCAGGCTCCTTTGCAGGTCTGAGCTGTGCATCACCTCTGTCTGTTCCCCCAGGACTCAGCCTGTCCGTGTCCCATCCCTTGGAGCCTACAGGTGAAATGCTGTGGTCCAGACACAGCCCCAGCAGTGTTTCCCATTTCCATGGCTGGAGCTCACGAGCAGCTAACACGTATGTCTCATCCTCTGCCTGTGCTGCAGTGTCACGTCTGAGCCAGCTGCACGGGTGACATTTCTGGGTACTGCGGATGAAAGGGGCTCTCCTGGGCACCTGGAGTGGTCAGATGAATTGGAGCAGGGGAATATGCAGCCCCTTCCTCCTCACGAGCTGCTGGGTGAGGGCAGAGGGGTGGCTGTGCTGAAGGATGAGGACAGGAGATGGCTCAGCCAGGACTCACTAGCCCAACTCTGGCTTCCAGGTGTCAGGGAGAGCCACAGATTACTGCTAAATTGCTACTCAGTTTCCTATGGAGCTGGTCCAAATGCCACTTTCCTGACTACATCACATGTGTTTCCAAAGCAGCAACCAGACTAGGCAGTAAGGCAGGGGAGATTTGATTAGTCCTGATAATGCTCCATTATTAGACCTCAGGTGATGGGAGTCACAGCCCCTCAGGTCCCATCTGCCTGGGGAGCATGGACCTGGCAAAGCTCTGGCTCTGGGTCCAGCCCCTCGTCCTGGAGGCAGGAGGAGGCTTCTGCTGGATGCTGAGCTCCATCGCGCTGGGGCTCGGCCCAGGCGGGGCAGCACCGCGGTGCCACGGGGCACAGGG
>NW_008608672.1:0-1405 GCF_000691845.1 Merops nubicus | reverse complement strand
GGCTGGTGATGCTCTCGGAGCGATGCTCCCGGAGTCCTTCGCCCCCTCCCGCAGCCCCCGGGGCTGTGCGGTGACATCCGGAGCTGTGCGGTGACATCCGTCACAGCAGGAGCCGTGTGTGCCCCGGGGCATCCCCAGGGCAGAGCAATCAGGGGGTGGGTGAAGGCTTTACCCCTGGGAGCCGGGAACCGAAAGCGGCACCGGAGATGTCTGTTAACTCTTTGGGAGCTCCTGAGGGACACAAACAGGGTCACCCGGAGCCTGCAGAGCCCGGGGGCTTTGGGTTTTATTCCCACACGCCAACGGTTTGGGGGCTCGGTTGCTTTTCATCCCACTTTGCACAAGATCGGAGTGGAAAGGCTGCAGCCTGGCGCTGGGTAGAAGTGCCAATTTAATTAAACGATTTGACTGCTGCATCTCCAAACGGTGCTTCTTTTAACCGAAAGGAGAGGCCTGATGAGGAATCCTGCCCCGGACTGGAAGCTGACTCACCCTCCTCCCAGTGCCGGGGTCAGCGCTGGATTGCAAATAAACACACCAGATTCCCACTGCTGGGCTCTGGGAACGTGCTCCCCGCCCTGCGGAGGGCAGGGACCCGGGAAGGGGCTGGGGACCCGCCGGCCTCCCCCCGCATCTTCCCACCCCAGGAGCAGAGGGGGCTTTGGTAGCACCTGGAGCCGTGTCAGGGGCAGGAATAGAAACCCTGGAAGCTGTGAGGGACTGCGGAAAACATCACTTTATTCTAAGGAGGGTCTGAAAAAATCCTAAAGGGATTCATTGCCCTGTCCCTCTTCTAAATGGAGAGAGCAGGATCAGGCCCCAGCTCTCTTGCCTCCTTGCTGTAGGTACCGGGTGGGACCCAATTCCCATTTCCTTTCCTTCCAGCCCTTCGTAGCCCCATCTCCTCCTTGCTGCTCCCATCCCTGCACCTCCGGGTGCAGCTTCAGCCCGAGCCCAAGTCTCAGGAGCAGAGACAACTGAAGCAATAAGAGCCTGGAGCTGGGACACGGAGCTGTATCTGACTCCCAGGACAGTGGGGTGATGCTTTCTGCCCCAGAACCCTCCCCACGGGGTCTGAGCAGGGCCAGGAGCCAACCCTGAGTCACCCAGCACGGCCCAGGGCGAGGCGGCTGCGACCTTGTGCCGGCCACGGGAAGGGGAAGCTTTGGCTCAGCACGGATGCTCCAGAGGAAAGAATGAGCTCCGGGGATGAAACCACCGGCCGGAGGGGACTGGGTGGGACTGGAGCAACAGGGTCAGGGAAGTTTGGGGTCTGCCCCATCTCTGAGGAGAGCACAAGGGCTCGCTGGAGCAGGGAGGCAGGACTGGGGCACCCCTGCCCGCTCAGCCTGACCCGCTGGGCTGCGAGGCCCCGGGGACAGGAGCCCTTCTCCTTCTGGGAACA
>NW_008608671.1:0-1445 GCF_000691845.1 Merops nubicus | reverse complement strand
CGTCCTCTGATGGATAGGCAGAAATAGTAGGGCTGTCCGAGAAGGAGTTTGTACTTTAAGTCCTTTCAGCATCAGCTTTAAATCATAATTCTTCCATGGAGTTACAGCAAATTGGGGAAATAAATCTTTTCCTTTAGACGTAATTTCTAAGTCTCATAGGGTATCGCCCATCTCGCGCCATACCGTCGAATCAAATAGGTCTGGGGGGCCCTTCACTAAGCCTTGCTCACGCCCCCATGTTATCAGCCGAGATAAGGGCTTCCCATTCACCACTCTCTCTTGCTTAGTAAGAATACTGAGTAGGAGTTTCACGGCCGCGACATATTCCGATTCCATGCCGACAGCTACAGTCGCGGGCAAGAAGGTGCACGCCAACCTCCTACCTCCTGCTGGCTCCCTGCTCCGCTGTCCCGTTCCTCCAGAGAAGTACTACAGCAACCTGCGTCGTACCGTAAATCCAGTGTCGTAACACTAGGTTAACTCTGTGTCGATGTACCCCGTTAACCGAACCAGCCGCCCCGTTCCGAAAAACCGAATCACGTCGGGGTCACCAATTGTTGCGCGGGGAGCCCCAGAATCACGACACACTTCACAGAAGGTTCGTCAGTGTTCCGCTTTAATCTACACAGGCAGCTGTATTTATACACTTGGTGACGGATCACATATAGTTTATACTTTCATATTGGTTAATACTGCACAGCCACGCTCTATCCCCTTATCCCGATAGGTTAAATGTCTCTGTCTACGCGCCAAGGCGCTGACAGGGTGGCCTCCTACTTGCAAGTTCCGGCAAAGCTTTGATCTGTGCAGATGCTGTCCCCCATGTCCTTCCTGCCTAGAGTCTCAAGGGCACAATGCCCTTGAGGTTCACCTCCGGTATTTCATCATCTTCCTTGTAGCCTGAGCTGCGCATAAGGGCTTCCAGGACGCCATCTTGTGATGCAGCTAAAATTCCCTCTACAATACAAAGCGTTGTTCTCCAGGCCAAGAGGTTTCCTAACAAAATTTGTGTTTTATAATTCAAAATAAGTTAGTCTGAACTTTATATAAAGATTCCATATTCATAGTCTTTTTTCAAGTCAAGAAGTATCTCTGAAGAAATAACTCCCAACAAAAATGTTTACCTATTAATTCTTTAAGCAAAATTAACAATCACCTTTTAATTCTCATAGGTATTGCAAATACTTATCACATTTCTCAATATCTCACTATTTCCTTTAATGAATAAAAAGTTCATTGGCAGCCAAAATAATTTCATACTTATGGCAATAAATGATATTTCAAGATCACTAGTGATTACTAAAAATTGTAATACATAATGCACAATAAGACAGAAAACGAATAGAACAGAACCCTTCACTTCATGAGAACTAACTTTGGATTCTTCAAAGACCTACTTGGAAGAATGCCAGCTCTAGAAGTGTGTGAAGCGAGCCCTCATTCTT
>NW_008608670.1:0-7341 GCF_000691845.1 Merops nubicus | reverse complement strand
GGAATCTTCCCTCGCTCCGTGCTTCCTGAGCTTAAGCCGGTAACGTCTGGCTACTCTCCTGGTAGTTTATAATTTCTTTTTGTTTGAGGGTTTTAATTGTTTCCAAGGAAGATCCTACCTCTGGCTCACGGGCAGTTTCACTAGTACAACACTGCAGTGTTCCAGTTGTCGGCCACTACAGGGGAGGGTTTAAATCCAAATAAAAACCTGCTTTCATTTATTTTAAAAAAAATAAATAACCAAAATAGGTTAACGTTATTACGTTAACTTTTAAGATGTCTTAACGGCTTTAGCTTTAAAATATACTCTCCTTTTGTACCTGGTCAGACTAGATCTAAAAATTGAAGCCTGCCCAGGTTTCTGGTACTCAGTGTTTGCCATTGGTGAATAATTAAATTACTTGCCACTCTTACGTCTTTCTGGTGGCTAGAGAACATTTTTTTTTCCCTAGAGAAAATACCCTTTTTATTAAATAATGTGAAATAAATCCTTATCTCTGAGAAGCTTTTAAATAAAACCTTTATTTTGAAACACGTTTCTCTGGGTAATTGTGATTTTGAAACATTGTTATGTTGTCTTTAGATAGGCCCTATATTTGTTTTGGAACCTGAGATAAAATAAGTCTTATGAGGTAGAAAGAACGAGCAGATCTTTTTTTGTTGTTGTTTTTGTTAAACATGTAAAATCTGTAGGAAAGGATGCAAGTCAGACCTGCTTTGCAGAGGTACCTGGAAGTGCAAGAAGGTTTCACTAACATCATCTTGTGTTGGACAGGACTGCCTCTGATAAAGGCAAAATGGCTTTCAGTAAAGGATACCGTGTCTATCACAAGCTGGATCCACTTCCGTTCAGTGTGATAGTGGAAGCCAGAAACAGAGAAGAATGTCTCATGTTTGAATCCGGAGCTGTGGCTGTCCTCTGTAAGTTGATATGTTTTGATCACTACAATGTAAAAAGCTGGCAGACTTGACTGTTTATTTATGGAATACAAAGAAGCAACTATTCTGTTTCATTATTTGATAATGGAGAAGCTTCTGATTTAAATGTGAAATGAAAAAGGCGTTTTTATATCTTTATCTGTCGAGAGAATTTTACACATTTAATTGCATTTCATCATGCATGTGCATTTTCATATATCCTAAATTTTCTTAATAACTTCCATCATTTACTTATTTCTTTGATTCTGAACAACCTTCTCCTTTTGAATACATGATAACTCATTGAAAAGCTAATTCTGTGTTGTATTTCATAATAAAACATTCTATATTCTTAAACGGTATATCATCTTAATTTGTTTTTTATCTCATTTTGTGTCATGGTTTTTGATGGCTTTTTGATTTCTAGTTTTATTTTGTCCCTGTATTTTTAACCTGTCTTGAGACTTTGTAATGATTTGTCATGTAATAAAATGTGTAATATTTGGAGCAAGGTGTCTGGCATTACCAAGTTATTTTTACATGTTTTCAGTGATAAATGCTTCCCTTGCATAATTTTTGCCCTCTTCCCTCCTCCCTCCCCTTTTTTTTTTGAAGTCATAATTGATGCAGGACACTGAAAAGAGAAGCGTAGAAGAGATCCATGAGGCCTGTAGACAGTTTTTTAAAATGTGGTTTGGTTTCTATTCCTTAGAAAGTCTGGGCACCTCATTGCATAAGGTGCTATGTTACTAACATAGTTTTTGGCTGTTTTATAGAAAGCTTTCATACCATGGAAGATTGTTTCATTTTTAGTTGGTTTTGGGTTTGTTTTTTTTTTTTTTTTCCCCCAGTCAATAGCTTTTTGATTAATTTATTCTGCTGCCTGTTTTTTATTTTCTAGTCTAGCTATTTGGAGCACCTGATCAGAAACAGGGAAATTTTATTCATTGCCTGAAGTCTGAGTGGACTCAAAAAGCTGCCTTGCAGGAGGATGCTCTAGCTTTGGGACTTTCGAGTAGGCTGAATGTAGAGTGTGCTCTCTGACAAGACTTATAAATATGATATCCAAGGAAGAGTGGGACTTGAGCTACATTTCCTTTCTTTGGTATTTGCAATGGGTTCTGCTGTACATGAGCATGCTCCTTGGCAGTGGCATGGTCTCTCTCTGAGGCACCTGGCTGTCCCTGTGTCCTGTGTAAGGAAGGTACTTGGAAGTTGGGCCATGGAATCATCTGTACTGGACAGGCTGTGTGACCATGTGCTCTCTAGCACACAGCTTAATCTGCACCTTTAATGTATGATTAGAACAAGCTGCCATTAACTGTTAGAGGCCTAGCAGTAGGACATTATAGCTGCAGTTGTATGATGACCCAGGTGAAAAACAATAACTGCTTTTTCCTCCTATTTTGGAGAATTTTTTTTTTCTGATACTGTTTCTTCTTGCTATGTATTTAAGTAATCTCATTGAATTTATCAACTGTATTTGAAAAGCATTTCTTCACTGTGAGGGTGGTGAGACACCAGAACAGGTCACTCAGAGAGTTTGTGGATGCCCTCTCCCTGGAAGTGTTCAAGGCCAGGTTGGATGGGGCTTTGAGCAACCTGGTCCAGTGGGAGGTGTCTCTGCCCATGGCAAGGGGGCTGGAATTAGATGATCTTTAAGGTTTCTTCAAACTCAGACCAATCTATGAGTCTGTTGAGTAGGGAATAAGTGTCTAGTCATAAAGCTGGTGTACAAGTTTAGTGAAATCTGTAAAATGGAGAAAAAAATGCTTTGAAGATTTGTGGAAAATTTTAGCATGCATTTAGTAATTGCTGAACACACTTAAGCTACTTAAGGAGAAATGTATTAAAAAGAATTTATTCCTGAATGTTATGCTATAAAAAAGACAGTAAGTTAATTTTTGTGCTGTGGTACACTGAAGGCACCTGGATAAACTTTCCTCTCTAAAAATGAAAAACCATGTCAAAATTCCTGTCCTCTTCTATGCTTCATGTTGTTGCCAAACAGGAAGTGGAACCTGTAGTTTGAAAGCCTCTCTCTGTACTTAGCATGTTATTAATCTGTCAAGGTTTGTCCTCGGTGTTATAATTGGTAGACTACAACATAGTAAACATTCATACTTAGCTATAAATAGTTACTTGGAATATTGTTTTCAGTAACCACAACCAGTAAACTGCTTACTCTTTTGCTATCTGATAAATGGGCATATTTACCTGATGCGTATAGCTGTGGCATTTTGCTTTAATTCCCTTTCTGCACCTAAATGATTCAGGTACAGGAACAGGATTCTTTCGTTAATGGTTGAAAGATCACGATCATATCCTTGAACTGGCAGAAGAAAAAGTGTGAGAGTTCTTACTCTAAGTGTACTAAGAGTACTACTCTAAGTGTAGTACTTACACTTTTTAGACTCTACAAAAACTGACAATACTGATCTCAAACTGTTGGACATTTAAAAAAATATTTTAATAAATACTCAAGATAAAATAAGGTGTTCAGCCTTATACCAAATCATAGTTCTTACCTATATGTAGAATGTATAATATGGGCACAGCCTAGTGAAATACACTTTGTCATTAAAAGTGGTTCAGTTCTGAGAGCCTTAGTGAACTCCATCTTCTGTGATATCCATGTGTAGAAATTTGGATTTGAAATAGGCCGAAAGAGAGGAATGAAAGCTTACTGATCCCTTAAATGTCATCTCAAAGGAGGTACATCTGTCATTTTGCTGAGGGAAGGATAACGGCATTAACCTTCATCCGCTTTACATTCAATGAAGCACTGCAGAATGATTCAGAGGGCTTAGTTTGGCCTCTGTGAAATGCTGCACCACTCCTATGTTGTGTGATTTTCAGTGCATGTTATACGTGCCCCGAATCTGTTATTCAACTTAACAAAATAAGATGAAAGAAAGGAAGAGAGTCAAAGGGATGGCTCTCGGAGGTGATGGTCGCATAATTGTTCAGTCTTGCTGTGAAAGCAGCCCAAGCCATGCTTCTGCTGGAAGTGTTCTGTGTACTGCTTGTAACATGGATTAGCTAATGTTACCATGACCAAAACACCTGAGAAATACTTCCTTTGCCTTTAGACATTTAGTATCTCTTTTATCGACTGACTCCTAGTATTGGGTTAGCCCTAAGGTAGGGAGGTCTGAGGGGATCCTGCCAACTTGCTTCTGCAGGCCTTGGAAGAGCACTTTGTTTTAAATGTCAGCAGCTTCACTGCTGATTTGTTTAGAATTTAGTGGGAGGATGTCATGGATCTATTTTTTCTTATTTGACATATAAAACAGACAGTATATTTATTCTTTGAAATAGGACCCTTTAATGAAATACCTTGCCTGTAAAGATTTCATTGACTGAGCAGGAGGGTGTTCTCTCACCCTGCTCCTCTCTGGTGAGTCATGATGAAGTGAGTGGGAAGCTGTCTCTAATCCTGTCACCTGCCATGAGTAAAGGAGAATGTTCTGTTGTCTGGGAGAATCCTGAGCCCTGACTGGAGAGAGCAGGAGCTTCGTGCACAGCCTTTGACTTCAGTCTTATGGTAAGGCTGAGAAGAGAGCAGGTGTGAACAGGAAGAAGCACTATGCCCACCCTGAGCTTTCTGTAGACCTGGATGAAGTAAGAGCGGTGGTAACCTGTGTGCAGCAGATGTCCTGGTATTCAGTCATCTTATTGCCCATTCACATTCCACTTCTTTTTCGAAAATTCTTCTACACACCATTCATGGGGAGGGGTGTCAGGGCAGATCTGCTATTATCTATCCACAGTAGCAGATGGGTTATAATAATTTTGCAAGAGATTTTAAGTTCATAGGTTGCATGAAGAAACTTAGATACTTAGAAAATAAATCTACTGAGAGATATATTTCATGACCCCCTGTCATGTGTACAGAGCTATTAAGGAGAGTAACATTCTGTACACTCACAACCAGGTTGTTTTTATTCTGGCATTTCCTGCCACCAGTAATAAGCTGACACTGAGTGATTCTCCTCACTCCTCGATAATGTTTATACAGAGTTTTGAGTGGAACCACATCCCCTTAACTAGGGAGGGAAGATATTTCAAAATAAATTACTACATTGCATTTTTCATGATGGGATCCTATAAAATAAACTTAGTATAAATATTTTCCTGTTTTATATGTAAAGGTACAATAAGAAGAATTAAAATTCTCCAAGCAGTAATTTATCCTCTGGAAAGAGTATCTTTATTTTAGCAAGGACAGGTCAAATGCAGGTTGTGGCAGCAACAATTTTTGAATGTATTTTGATGTAATATTATACTTACCTGAAGCCAATACAAAAAGACCAATGTGAAGGGATGAGGATGCAAAGGCAAACAGCAATTTCACCTTCCTGCCTTTATTACTGTTTTGACTAAATGTCATCATCTGGACTATGCCTTCCCAGTAAACAGTATCCTGAAACCCTTAAGAAGCTGCAGGGAAGCAGTGGGTGCCAAGGGCAGTTGTACTGGTGGAGGAGGCTGTAACCTGTCCTACTGTCATCAGGTGCCTTTCCTAGGATTCTGCCAGAGTTCACTGTCCTTTCAAATCTACTGGGGAGATGTTCTGCTCATTGTGTTCAGGCATTTCCAACGAAGATATCATGGTTTAACAAAGACCACGTATGCTAGCCTGGCACACTTTGGAAAGTACAGGAAGTACAGTAAGAATCTTCCTGGGAGGTCAGTGGAGGCAGTAACTCTTGTCTGGGAGGACTGTGACCTCTGTGAATGTCATAATGGCATAACCTGCAAGAATTAAGTGTACAATTCTGAAAATATTAAAAAGAAGTTACTTAGAATTGGAAGGCTTTTTGCTTCTCAAGGGATGCTAGCTTTACAGCAATAGTAAAGGCTATTCTGTATGTGTACCACAGCCCTTTGCCTGATTTCAACAAGGGATTTCAGTAGTAGCAAGTAATTCTCTTAGTGAATGTTCCCTTTCCAATTCAGTGAATTTTCATTTCTGTGTTAACACATGTGATAGTAGAAGTCTTGGGTTCACTCTACTAGACATCCAGTGAATGATAACTCTTGAAAATTAAACATCTGTTAAGGAGCCTAGTTTGCATACTTCTGGAGTTACTCGGGCATAATTTCAAAAAACTAATTGGCATTTCTACATTTCAGATAATTTGGCAGCTTTTTTGCATGCTAGCAAGTATTGAAACTGAACATTTTGTAATGTGTCTTGTACAGGTGAAAACTACAACAGCTTGCTTGCATGTAAAACTGTATTTTAATCAAAGCAGTCATTATTAGAAGATCTCTGTAGATTATTGGTGCCATAAAGCTTTGTTTTCAATGAAGAACACATAACTGGGTCAGAAATCTCAACTCTGATGGAAAGGAAGTGCTTGTAGGCTATTACGTAGGTCAGCTTTGCTTTCACACTTTTATTTCTCCGTTTGTTTTTTTCCCCCCGTCATCAGTGGTGCTAGTTGAAATTACACATTTTTTGAAGTAAATTTGCATAATATTGAAAAATAGTGTTAGAGCAACCAAGCTTTTTCTTTGCTTCTCTGTTTCAATAATTTTGTTGTTGTTCCAAACAGTGGGCTTTTCTCTGGTGTGTAGTATTTCAATATGATTGCTAGCGTCTAAAGATGTCTGGTTTGGTTTTTGGTTTGTTTTTTTCTTTTATTCCTGGGTAGAGGTGATGTGCTATTTGGAAGTTCTTCCCCGTAGTCTTCAGATATGTGTTGATTATGCTAACATAAATGTCTTTGTGAAGTAAATCATACTGCATGAATTGAACTAGAAAATACATCGGGCGCGGGGGGGGAAAGTGCTATTAATTTGAAGCAAATATCATCTGAATTAGGACAGATTTAAATATCAGATGTCGTCCAGTTTTCTGTTCATCTATTCATGTTAGCAAAGGATCAAAAGGAATAAAATGGTTCTTCAGTTGGTTGATTTAGAAATGAAAGTGGTGACTCCACTCTGATTTTAATGTCACCTGTGTGATAACATTAAAGTGATAGTTTTAATTTAAATACTGAAAGTTTAACTGCCTTAACTTGACAAAAAGCTTGAAAACCTCATTCTTAAAAGCTCAAACCCAAACTGTTTATAACTTTTTCAGATTGTAAACTTTTAAAAGTAATAGTAGCATGATCTTTTTCTTGTCTTAAGTTAAATGAGAAATCTTGTTTCTGAAGGAAATACACATGACTTCAGGAGAGTGTCTTTGTCATGAAGATCTATGCTCTCCTATGTCCCATGCTCAGTGTCCCAGGTTCTAGCTGGGAATTGTAGCCACTAACTTATAATGTGTCATGACAGCACCTTGTGAACCCATCAAGAAGAGAACATAATAACAGAAAGCCCAAATGATATGAGATCTTAGCTTTGTAGTTATTAAAATGACAAATTATTAAAATTGCAAATCTGTTGTGGTTTGAGGCTTGGA
>NW_008608669.1:0-2302 GCF_000691845.1 Merops nubicus | reverse complement strand
AGCTGGGGTTCGCACGGCGGCGTGGCGACGTGATCAGAAAGTCAAATGAAATCATGTTTTCTCCTTCCAAAAACTGACAGGCAATCTAATGTCTGGCTGTGTTTACAAATTAACACCAGTGCTGCTGAGATAGAAGATTTCGCAATCGTTACAAAACCCAGGCATTACCATTTAAAAAACTATTACTTCCTTCTCTAGTCTTTGTCCAACAATAATACTGATTCTAACATTTTCCATTCTGTCTTGGATTTATGCTCCTGTTAATTGTGCCTGATCTCAATGATTCCGGGTGGATGGTACTAAGTTGCTTTATTACAGGTTTTATTATACTCAATGCTCTCATTTGTAACTTGCCTAAAGTGCTTCTGGATTTAAGTATAATTAAATTGAGAAATGTTCAGAAATGACTACTGCTGCAGTTCTTGTGTTTTAACTATATGGGGAAATATGATCCCTTTATGCATGCACCCTAAACCCATAAAGTAAATGTAGTGTGGCATAATACTTTTATTTGTGTTATTTCTACACGTATTCCGTACAGGGAGGACTGTTAAGTTTAAAATCCCACCGAGATATTTACGATTAAATAATTTTCACCCTCTACTTGATTTTCTTAAACATTTACCGGCCGTTTTTATGAAAGGTTAACTGTTGCAGCCACGGGAAAATTCAAAAACGGCCCTTTCCCCACCCAGATTTCTGTCAAGGATTTTTTTTTCCCCCCCTCTCCCAAATTTTTGCATAACTAGATTAATGCTCTTAAAAGACACATCCTCTTATTTTGATGCTTTCCTTCACGCAGCCCGTTGATTCAGTTTTACAGAGAAAATAATAATAATAAAAATTGTCTGGGCTGGTTGAAGGATTTAAACCAGATGGCATTTGTTTTCCCCAAATCATAACGATGCTGTTAATTCCTAAATCTGC
Organism: Merops nubicus; assembly: GCF_000691845.1. Lineage (NCBI taxonomy): Eukaryota > Metazoa > Chordata > Aves > Coraciiformes > Meropidae > Merops > Merops nubicus. Next base: position 1,375 of record NW_008608669.1, on the reverse strand, counting down.
AGAGGAGCCTTCCCGAATCAGCCCACTGCCACGGAGCACGATTTGGGGAGAGGATTCAAGAGAACATTTTAGGTCATGGTCCCTCCCGCAGCCATCGGGGGCTCGCAGTCAACAAATTAGTTTCTCCTTCCTCTTGCCTTCCGTGTTGTTTTACATCGAGTTGAAAGAATCGACCTGCTTTTAACGGATCCAAATTGCTCGACTAAATCCTCCACTTCGGGAAACGTCCGCGTGTGTTGCAAAACTGCTCCACATAACCGGCAATTTTCTGTGCCTAATTTAGCCAGATGAGGGCTGTAATAAATTCACTCTTTTCCCCCCCCAGTATCGTTTACAAAAAGATTTCAAAACGACCCCCAAAAAAACAGGTAAGTTCATCCGAACGTTATCCTTGCAACACGAAACTGTACTCATTAAACTGTCAGCGGAGATATTGTTGTAATATTTGATCCTGTAATTTGGGATGGCATTTCAAGCAAAAAAAAAAAAGAAAAATCACATCCAGATACCACAGCTCCCTCCTCCTCTTTCCTCCTGCAAGCCGAGCAGCTTCAGTCCCTCAGCACGAGCTCTGGAGGCTTTAATAAATTTATTGCCATGTTCTAATTCCATTTTCGGGGAGAACCCCAGAAACGTGAACTTTGATCACGACCCAAAGCCACTTTCCTCACCAAACAATAGCCCTGGCTGGCTTTGGAAAAAATAGTCCCGTGAGCTAATGTCATGCTTAATTAGAAATCTTTTTTTTTTTTATTTAAGCCTTATTTTTTATCGATAACAGAATTAGGTCCCCCCAAATAACGCCATCCTCCAATAGGCTCCCGAGGTTTAATTTAATACGGGGTGTAGCAGGTCTGGCTCGAATTTGATAACCTATAGCTAATGATTTATGAGGTCATCTCTTTGCAACGCTGGTAAAAGAAGAAAGCAGCGTTTTCACGTCACCTCCTCCTCGCTTTGTCGATTAATTCCTTTAGAGAAGAGGATCTGCCCCTAGACCCCCTCACAACTTTGGACGTCGTTATCCCGTGTGCCAATTCCCTAATCACGGGGAAAACGATTTTTTCCTTCTCAGGCCACTTTCACCCACTTCTCTCTCTCTCTTTTTTTTTTTGTCTTCCTTCCTCCTTTCCCGTTTGCCTGCGAGGACGTTTAATGAGATCTCGCGTTTCAGGCTCGTGTTTTTTTCCCAAGGCAGCGAGAAATCCCCAAATGCACGGCCCTGTGGTGATATTATACATTCTTCCAATCGTAACAGCTTATTGTCATTGAGAAGGAAAGATATTGTTAACGATGACAGTAATTTGATTTATTTCTATTTTAGCCGGCGCGTTAGCGGGGACGAGCTGCGAGAACCTATTGTTCTAGGTGGGGG
>NW_008608668.1:21079-27890 GCF_000691845.1 Merops nubicus | reverse complement strand
CGAGTCGCGGCCGAGGCTGCTCAGACGAATGCAGGGCTCGACCCTTCCCCAGCACCTCCCTCCCCTCCAAAGCACCGGCGTGTGCATTTACAACTTAGTGTTTATCGAGAGTCACTGTTTCTATTTACAGGGCAGAAAAGGCCTAGTCCTGGGAGTGCGGTACTTCAGAAAGCTCACACGCAAAATGCAGCAGTAGCGGCAGATACGCAGGCAGAGAGGGAAAGCCACGAAGGACAAAGCCCTGTGTGCAAGAGAAGGAAACGCAAATCCCAGCTCAGAGCCAAGATAGTGTCAGATATAACAACATTGCTTGTTGTACTATAACCAAACTCATCAGTCACTGGTTTAAATGATAAGCCAAACTGGCAGGCCTTCAAGAAATTGTTGACAACATGCCTTTAACTTACACTGTTTAACACCACAAGCAAGGCACAGTAATTTCTCATTGCAATCAGCTAATTTAGAATCAAGGTTACATTTCAGCATCGCTCCATTTTGTATACTCAAACTTCAGATGTTGGCAAATTCAGGCTAAGAGAGGTAGCACTCACTATACTTCTTTCCCTGGGACGTTCATCAAACTGAGGAAAAGGAGATGCAAAAGAAATACAAGCACAATCAATTTTAGATGCATCAATAATCAATACACAATAATGTAGTATTTAAAAAATAGGGTGGGATTTTTTCCTTCAGGGTAGCTGTACAGCATATTCAGAATCATAAATAAAAACTACTGCCCCAAACTAAAGAGAAGATGGTATCAATTTCTCTTTAGAAGAAGAAACAACATGGAGCCCTTTACCAAAAATAGTTTATTGCACAAAACTTTTAAAGGAATTTCTATGCACATTATTTTTATAATCAACATGCTTTGTATGATCATAAATATTAATTGTACATAGTGTAACTCCTCCATTCCCTGGGTTATCCACTCAAGAACATGAAATGATTAACTTCTATCTTTACAAATACAGCCTAAGCAGACATTACTGAATGTCATGTATAAAACATAACAATATTTCATTTACAATATCCAAAACATCCTTCCATTCCCTAGAAATCTGTGCATCTGTATTGGAAATCGGGCTGCCCTCCTGCCCAACACTCAAGTGTTACACATTCATAGGTGACAAGAGTGATCAGATGACTGCTGATGAGCATTAGTAATTACTTTGGACTGTAATTGCTTTCACATGAAAATATTTAAAGGTTCTGGTCACAGCAAATTACATGCAACTATTCACACTTCCCCAGCAAAGTTAATAAAACATTCATTGCAGGCCTTCACATCACCAGTAGTGAATGTCATCTTTAAGTTATATTTATATTGATAGTACTCTCTCCCTAGTGACCTTTAATGTCGTCACAGCTAACATGAGAACACCTGTACCACTGCAGCTCACTCCACTAAGGAGGAATAAGTAATCCATGAAAATATAAGCACTAGAACTTCCATTCTGGATATTACTCTATTCTTTTTACATATGTGAAACTCAAAGATTTCAGCTAGAATATTGCCTGAATAAACAGTATGGGAGCAGGTCCTCCCAGTGCATGACTGGGTTAAGGGCCTCAGCTGATCCCAATACAGTGCACAAATATTTCCAAGAAATCCGGAAGACAATAGAATGGAGCATTATGCAATGTTCAGTAACACCAGAGACTCAGTAACTAACACTTTTTTCCCCATTGTAGGGTTTGCTTTTTTTTTTTTCCTTTTGTTGCGGTTTTCATTTGGTTTCTTTCAAATGCACAATTATTCAAGTCCTCAAAAACCCAACAGCATCTGAAAAAGTAATGCTGCCACATTTACCAACTTTCATCACTTGGGAAACATTCTCGTATTACAGTGACATTTCTCCTTCATCAGCAAGACTTGGTTTACAGGTAGCAACCACTGAAGAAACAGACACAGAAAATACATTCTATTGCCGTGCTTCAAAAGGACAAGAAAAAAATTCTTTAGGAGATTATTCTTCAGACTTTCCCCTGATGTATTTGGCAGTGCTGTGACAGGCAGAAGGGAGGCAGTTTCATTCCTACAACTAGTTCAGTTTATTGCCTAGACAGCAGAGACCCGAAGCTTTGTAGAGTGAGCATGCGCAGTCTCAGGGTGAGGCTTAAATAAAACAGCAGGTATTTTTCTGGATAATTTAAGAATTGTAGCTGATAAGCTTCCAAGAAAAGGCTTTGCTTTTATCACATGCTGCATGCTCCTTCTAGAAGGCTTCCCAGTGACTTCAGTAACTTAACTGACTTGGTACCTCACCAGATTTAGACCTTCAAGTCTCACCATCTGTCCTTCATTTAAGGAAATAGCAGGGTGCTTCTGTTCATAGAAAAAAAAAAATCACACGGTGAATATAAAATTAAAATAGCTACCGTCCAGATACTTTCAGAGAGACAAACGGGTGGGTCAGTGCAGAACTGATCTGAGCACTTCACAACAGCCCCCTCATCTTTAAAAGGAAGAATATGCATCTAAGGCTACTTGATTGTATAAGCTCAGATCTCTTTATAAGGAGCTAGTGACAAAACACAGAACTGCACTGAAAACAGAATGAAGCATGGTCATTGATACAAAAAGGAAAAGGAAGACGAAAGCAGACATTCTGAAGAACTATGAAGGTTTCTAACAATTCTGCCTGGCTTCTTTGATAGCAGATAAAAACCTTTATCCATACAACTGTTGCCAAACTGAAGACATTAAAACAACGGATTCTTAACCATAGGCAATATATTTACTAAAATGAACAGCAACATTAATGCTGTACAAGTGTTACTTTATTTAAAATCCTGACCGTTTGATAACTTTTTGTACTGAATATATTATTATGTAGATTTTTGTTCTTTAACAATACTGCATACTTTTTTTCTTCTTTGAGCTTAATGTACAGGCAACTTCAAGGACATGACAGCAGCAAGATAATAAGTACCATTTACTCTGCAAAGCAGACTGCAGCAATATGCAGACATTAACATGTCTAAGCTAGTCTGTAAAGCCTTTGACTTTTCTTTGAATTGTCTGCTAATTCTCTATGACAGGCACCACACTAACTCGTTTCTTCCTTCACAAGTTCCAAAGCCTTGACTTTTAGCATCACTTGACTTTGATCCCAGTAAAATCTAAGTTAAAATCCAGTAGCTACAGGCATGAAATCAGTCAGTATAGACACTAAGTGCCAAGTGTCCAAGTGGAGTAGAGCTTGAATTGGTAATTATGAGAAATCAGACTTTGGATAAATATGGGTAGGTCTGGGTTTTTTATTTATTTGCTCACTTTTTGCCTTACTGCTAAGCCAACTGTAGTCATATTCCCGATCAAACAAGCAAACCCATTCAAAAGCAGCAACAGTCTCTTTGGAAAAATACATGACCTAGATTTTTTTTTTTTCCCCAGCCACTTAATCTACCTGTACTTACTAGATTATTTTTTTTTAAAGGCAAAACTAGAGTGGGTACAACTGACCTGTTTTTTTTATGTTTTAAAGGCAAAACATGCTAGTTTGAGTTGCCACTAAATCTTGTAAATAATCTGTCATGTATATTTTGGTTTGTGCTTTAGCATTTAGCAGATTAGGCAAAGCATTTCTGAACGAGGAGAGGACAAGCTTATCGCTGCACTACGAGCCAGGTGGAGCAACAGGACCAAAGGTGAAGGAATCTAAAGCAGGCTGCTTTAATAAGAATCTGGACAAGGTGCTCTGCAGAGCGGCTGCCACCGTACCGACATTTCCATTCATGGTGGACACCTTATAACAGAGGGTGAAAAAGTAGGGGAAGCGTGTAGAAGATAAAGCTAATAAAAATAATAATTTTACAGGCATTATATTTTGTCTTTTAAAGTAAAAATAATTATATTTCTAAAAGCTCTGGCTTTAGGGGATAATCTCCCCTAAACCATTTATACAATATGTCAAAAACCAGCAAACTTAAATGTAACATTAAAACAATGACAGTAACAAAAAAATCTCATGTCAGCCTTAACTTATAGAATATAAGTATATTAAAACAGATATTCAAAGTCAGAAAATTATTTTTTCTTTTATATATATATATATTACACACATACCTTTTTCATGGGTGTCTACTTCAAAAGTTGAACTAAAAAGGTGCAAGAAGTGTTTGTGCAGTGAAGCAAAGCTCCCTACTGGCCTGCAACTGTAAGAGAGAAACTGATACTTCAGAAAACATCCCAGGCAAATCTGTCAAAGACACTGGTCTGCATTGCTTGTCTTTACAGTCTAGTTTCTTTTGCTATAGGTCAGAGGCCACCTTCATAACTAGAAATGGCTTCAAATTACTTTCTTCTCTTTAAATACAGATATTTGTAATCTGAGTTTTAAGAATAAGAGATTATAGAAGGAAAGAGAGAGGATGCTCAGAATATCCAGTTCTTGACCCCTGGTAATGGCTGAACACAAGCCAAACTTAATTCTCCTGGTGTTTTAGATACAACTTGAAACATGGGAAAAATAACACCATCACCCCAAACTAAAAAAAAAAAAAAAATAAAAAAATTAAAATAAAATACCAACACCAAAAAAAAAAAAAACACCACCAAAAAAAACACCACACAAACAAAATCACCACACCACCAAAGTTCAGATGTTACATAATTTAGCAGTCATTCCTTAAACTCACCCATGGAACCAGATGATCATCTTGACCTAATTTTAACTGACTTTCATCTGAGTATCTTACTAAACCCCAAAAATGAGCTAGATGGACCACTTCACAGTCTCCAACATGACAGAATTATTATGGTAAGGTTTCAAACAAACCCTTGGAATAGCATGTTCTGCATTTAATTTTACACCAGTTTCTCAAAACCATTCCCTTTGCTTCTACAGGCAAAAGCACAACTCTGGACACCATTTTTTGTTTAAAAATGAAATAAATAATTTGGATAAAGATTTGTTTACATACTTAAAGCAATAGGAAGAAAGACAGCTGATAAGGAGGCTATAGTGTCAAAGCTTCCTTGTCACTAACACTACAATTCTGTTTCTTTTCATCTACAGTAGGAATCTCCTGCTGGTCTGATGCAGCTGCAGGACTGGTAGAGGTAAGGTCCATTAGTTGCCCCTCAATGTGAGTCCATGAAGACATTGATTCATGTACTGTAATGGTGTGTTCCTCCATCTGACGTTGAAGGCTGTCCATTTCTTGCCTTTTGAGAGTATTGAGAACAAAAAAGCAAAAATTAACAAGCAGAAAGCTAACTGCTACATGCAAGATCAGATAATAACTTTTCTTATTCTCTACACCTACTCCAAGACTATCTAAGCTACAGCTGTGTACAAGAGACAGAAGTACTCTACAGGAAGCTTAGGAATTGCCTCTCTTTCATTTGCGAGCAAACCAAATACAATATGGTTAATACAAATATAAGGGCAAACAATGCAGAAGCTTCTTTGCTGCACATACTCATTGCCAGGGATGATGCAGCACCATCTCCTCAGTAAAGGCACTTAGTGCCTGCAACCTGATGAAAATGGTACTTTTACAAGTATAAAAGATAACATGGGAAGCAGAAGTGAGGAAAGCAGCATAGAAAAATAACTAGATAAACATATTATGGTTTAAGTCAGACACCAGCTTAGCAAAGCAACTAGTCTGGTAGTATAGGATCCTAGAACATTATTAGACTCACTCCTCTCAAACATCAACTGATGTAATAATAGCAACTGAGTTCTAACAACCTGAACACAGAGACTGCCCCTCCCAATCTTCCTGAAGTTGTAGCTTTCCTGCTCAGAACCTCATGTGCAACCATGTAAGGGAAAAATCTGAAAACTTATTTTTGGCAGAATGAACTTCCTCTGTAGAGATTTCTGATTAACACATTGCCTGGGCTCCTATCACAAGCAGCCTTCCTGATGCTGTGAAGGGAGAGAAACACCAGCTTTTCCACCAGCAAGAACAGCTAGAAATAGCTGCTTCTGGTTTGTTCTGCTGTGTATGATTTAGGATGGACATTTTGTCTAGTTCATTGTAAAGGCTTCCTTCCCTATTTCATTATCACATAAGCAAGCACTTACAATGACAGAACATCCTACTGTCCTAAATATAGTCTAAATAAGAGGAAAATAATTCATTTTACAAATCAGAATTTCCTTAGGCTGGCAGCTGGTTTCTTGGAAACATTTTTAAGATTATTTGATATGGCTGTAAATAACGGGTCATACTTTAATTGCCGGAGACAGCTGTTCAGATTTTTTAAAGGCTCCTTGCTCACAGCTGTTGATGGTTTCAGCAGTTCTTCCAGCAAGGCAGCAGGCACTGGACAATCAGGAATCTTAACTGGAGTCACAGGATTTGAAGAGTTATTCTCTCCTTTCAGTTCCTTCCTCTGGTTAAAGGACAAAAAAGAAGAGCAGAAATACAATTAGATTATTTCAATGTCATTTTTGCTGCACAAAGATTTTCATGTCACACTGATGGTACATATCTTCACTGTAAGAGCAGGAATCAGAAGCACTTTCATGTTAAGTCACATAGGTCAGAAGCAAAAGTTTCTAATCCAATGTCATCTGCTAGCCATGCTTGTAAGTAAACAAACAGCATCATTCCTACTCAGGAACACACCCTACTGAAGAAACAAACCAGGAAGGGTTTAAAGCAAATCTTCACAACAAATTCTAGTAACATTCTTTCCATATAGTTAAAGGAACAATTCAGAAAAAGAAAGTAAATGAGTTGAGTACAGTCATATAAATACTTTTGGAAAATCTGGTCATGTCTGAGGACCAATATCCGAAAGAACAAAACGGAGCCTTCCATACAAAATTCTGCCTCGCTAAATGAG
>NW_008608668.1:0-21048 GCF_000691845.1 Merops nubicus | reverse complement strand
GGAAAGAGCAAAAAATCCATTATTACTGCATTTTCAGTGTACTAGCAGAGAATGAAAAGGCACAAAGAAACCACTTTTGAAATAGGGAAGGATGAAAAACTAGACAGTATGGAGAAGATAGACACATGAACATTTAGACAGTATTAAGTCTATATTTGGCCATGATCAATTACTTAATTGCTACCTTTTTTATTATTATATGTCAAAATGGAAAAGTAAGATAGTATGCTAAACAAAGATTTCTGAAACTAAAGGTGGTCATTCAAGATCAGTACAGTTACTTTTGCATGCAAATCTTTCTGTATTTATCATTTAAATATCAGAACATCAGTAATTCTGCATCACAAGCAGGCATTTCAGTTCAGAGTTTTAAGCAGGTTTCCCACAGCAGAGGATTTTCCATTACTTTAACTTAAAAGCATTAGCAGAGTATTTGCCAGTACCGTACAACATGTATTCTTCCTATTTAAGTACCTTCTTCATCTTGCCATGCTTCAGGTCCAACTTCAGCTGCTGGTTCTGCTGCAGCAGTGACTTCATGCTGTTCTTCAGTTCAGTCACTTTAGCCTGCAGCATAAACTTATCCTTCTGAGTCACTGACAGGTCTTCCCTCACCATTTCCAACTCAGCCTTGATATTCTAAATGGAAAAAGAAGAGACTCAACATGATACAGGGAAACAGTATAAAAATACTAGTTGGCTGGAAATTTTATAACTTTTTTTTTCCAGTTTCCAGAGAAAACCAGAAAAAGAAACAACATGTAACAATGTTATTTGGCACCAATTTGCCCTGGCAGAACACCAGAAAATAAGATTTTTAAAAAACTCAGTAGCCTACTTAATGGCATATAGTCAGGGAAAGAAGAAGCTAACAGCATCAAGTAAAACTGGAAAAAGTAAAGGCACTGCAAAACAGAGTAAATACACTTTCCTAATTCATTAAAGTTTAAGTATGCCTTTAAAAATTAAAAATGTTTTCATTATCCCCCTACAGCAATACCAGTTATCCATCAGAATCCCCACTATCTAGATTAAATTACCTGCAAGACAACTTGTATCCCTTCTATCTCCTTGTTGCTACGCTGTTCACTCATATCCAACTGTTGCTTAAGTGTTTCAATTTCTCTTTCTTTTTGTTCTACTTCCCACTTGAGGTCTTCCACCTACCAGGGGAAAAACAAAGGAAAAGAAATTGTCTTTAGATTTAGCTGTAAGTGCAACAAACCACAAAATCTGAAATATATTATTATTTTGTCTCACGAACCCTTCCTGGTTCTAAGAAAACCCAGCAAAACTTCATTAAAAATGCTAAATTAAAAATGCTAGATTAAAAACAAATTAAGTCTTACAATGCATCATGAATAAGGATAAAATCAGTAAATTTGCAGGTTTTACCTCTTGGTTTACTATAGGCTTTTCACTAAGCTTGTCATCCAGCTGCTTCTGCAAAAGTTGGAGCTGAGACCGGGCTTCTGCCAGCTCTTGCTGAAACTGTGATACTTCCTGGGAATGTTTTTCATCCTCTACCCTGCACAGGAGGATTAACAGACAGTTACTCAATCTGTCATTTAAAACAAGTACCTCACTGAGTTAGCTATGTAACCATAAACGACATGACAATGCGCAGAACCAGATTAGTTATAGCTCTGACTGAAGGCTTTGCCAGCATATTCACAGTAAGATTTAAATCGCAATAAGGTATTATATGAGACAGATGCACGAATATATCATTAAATACTGGGGGGGAAAAGAAAAATAAGCTCTGAGCCTTAGTAACAGCCCAGTTACAAACAGTAATTATGCAGTTAAAAAAAACTAAACAACAACAAAAAAAAAACCACACACACACAAAGCCTGTCAACCATTTGCTTTTGTTTTAGGATAAACAGGGTTAAACTCATATCCCTTCTCATGTAGGTCTGATAATATCTTATTATTTAAGAAAATACCTTCTATACAAGAAAACAAATTTAATTTGAAAATACTGTGGAATATATTCAACAATCAAATTCATCCTCCATGTAGTGTCTCAGGGACGTGAAAGAAAGAATAGCATATGAAGTGTTAATCCTTACTAGCGATGTTAAACAGTAGAGATTTGTGTTGAAACTGTAAAAAAAGCAGATGGTGAAGCCTAAATACAGTGCACTTCAGGTCTAACTGAATTACTAGGCAACTTATCACCTAGAGTCCAAACATGCATCTTATGGTCAGGCTCAGCTTGGGCACATTTCAACATAATCCACTTCAGAGTGGCAAACCCAAAACTTCACTGAAGTGTCTTTTTCAGAGAATTTCTTTTATTTACTGTTCTCTAAGCTTGGACATTTACTTACTGCAGTTTGTCCACTTCGACCTGAAGGGCTTGGACAAGCAGTTCTTTGGCATGTAGCTCTTTCTTGATTTCAGTGAGCTCCAGCACAGCAGCTCTGTAATGACGGCGGTTATGTGCTGCATCTGCCTTGGCTGCTGCTTCCTACAAGAGAAAAAACTGTCATTTTTCTTTGTTTTTTGTTCACAGTAGGTGAATCATAAAGGCAGGTAGACTAAACAGGCACAAAACACATCAAGAAGGGAGTTGTGCAGCTGTTAACATGTCTCTTTTTGTCTAAACAAATTCTTATTAGTGTTGTTATCCTTATTAACACTAATGGCAGTTAACAACTATATATCATGGAAGAAGCATGCTTGCCAGGCTGCTTCTTCACTGTGAATTTTTGGATGACATCACCACTTCCAGACATGCCCCATGCATTACAAGCCTCAGCAGAACATTTCTGATAGTTGATTAGTATACTTAGCACCTTTTAAGTAAATAAAACAAAAGATTAACCATTACCTGCTTTTTAAGTTCTTTAACTTTTGACTTTTCTTTCTCTAAGGAAGCCTGTAAAGCTTGAATAAGTTGTTGCATTTGCTGATCCTCTTCCTCTTTTCGCTTTAGGACAGCCTGAACCTGTATCACACCACAAAAAACAAATGTACATTTTTTGTGGGCTCACTGAAAGACCAGAAATGCCACCAGAGGAAGTACAAACACAAGTCAACGCAGGGATTGCAAAATTCCTCCTGCTGTCACTGGTAACTCTTTCCTTGTTGGTACCCTTCAACCTTAAAGGCAGCTGTGGTTAAATGACAGCTCATTGCCTAGATTCCCATTTGCTTCTACCCCACAAATAAATTATTTTTATTCCAATAGTAATACATCTCGATGAATCCATAGGTAATAGTTTGTACATTCCAAGTAACTTAGGGGAGCCACATCTTCACTATTGCAAATATTTTATCGTCATTTGTTTTTTTCCAAAAGAAACAGCTCAGTTTAGTGCAAGGCTCATTTCTGATTTCTTGTTTAACCCCCTATAGTACTGCTAGACATGGAAGACAGAACTGGAGAAAATGCACCAACTTCCTATCACATGAGCAAAGATGTCTAGGTCCTGTTGTCAGAAAATATGATCCAACTCCTTTCTTAGGATACTGTATCAAAAGGTCAAATACCTGTAGATTCAGTTGTACCAAGTCTGCCTCTCTTTTTGCTAATGCTGTTTCAAGGATATTGTTGTGCTCCCGCAACGCAGCGTTCGACTGACTAAGACCTGTAAGTTTTCCACGTTCATGCTCCAGTTCAAGGGCCAACTTCTTATTCATTTCTTCTAAACGTTTTATCTTCCTCCTGAAGCCCCTGGATTCCTGAAGCTATAGCCAAACAAACAAAATCCCAAACAAAAAAAAAAACAAACAACTGCAGATTACTACCACAAAAAATTGTGAGCTAAACTCATTAAACGTTTCACCTTCCCAGAACTGGATTTCTTTCTATTTTTCTTTTTTAAACAAGCACTTCAAAATAAGCACAATTAGGTATTTTTTCCTTTTGGAAGACTAAGATGCTTGCTAGAATCCAGTACTGTTCAGGTGCAGATCAAGAGTAGCTGATCCACAGGGTTTTTTTATGCAACTCTACAGCCGAATACCACCACCATGCCCTCGGAATCACTGAGCATCCGTGACTCCAGATAGTTTCAAAAGATAATGATTCATGTGTCCTCACCATCTCATGACCTGACACAGCCAGTATCTAATATAGGAACTACTTTTCTCTCTCATCTTCTTTTTCCCTATAGGACAATGATTCATGAAACCATGAAGAACCAGCACAGGGCAGCAAAATTAGCAAGTGTCACTGACACCATGCTTCCTTTGGAAGACTTTGTGCACTGTTGGACTAAAATTATGGTACTAAAATTTCTTCCTCTCAGGCACTTTTTACTGTCACCTTCTCATGTACCACGCAAATTCAAGCAATCACCTCATCCTCAAGTTCCAGTACTTTCTCTCTGTATTCTTCAAGCTCCTGGCTGGTAAGTGAAATCACTTCTTGCAGCTCTTTTTCCAGCATCAACTTGCTGCTGCTAACAGCTTGTAATTCTGTCTCCAGAGCTTGAATCCTTTCCTAAAGATAAAGGTATCACAAGCAGAATTAATGTATCACCCATTTATAGGAGTAATTTTGTTTTTGTTAAAAAGCCTACCTCTCAAGCAAATACTATATGAGGAGCTAGGTAAAAATCTTGCTCAGGGCTTTCCACTCTTGTACCTGGCTAATGCTGTTAAGAATATTTGATGTATTGGTCCATTGGTTCAAAGAACTGGAGCTTCCTCCATTAAATTAATTTTCTTATTGCAAGTATAATATATATTAGTAAGTTTTGGCTACCCTAAAGAACTTTTAATTGTCAATGAAAAAAAAGCAGGAAGAGTTAGAATTTCAGAAAATCTTCAGATGCTGAGCTCTTCAAAAAAACCCAATGCATAAAACCCAAACAGTAAAAATTCATCAGGAAACTTAGCACTAAGGCTGATCATCCTTTTGAACTTGCATTACAATTAATAACCTGAAAGACAACTAAAATTTAAAAAAACCCAAAAACATAAACACCACCAACCAAACCAAGGCCTGCCAAATAACCTCTCTCAAACATAGTTAAGGAAATTTTCAGTGTTCAGAACACTAACTCTGTGTCTTATCAAGATTTATATTCTAAATATTTTCATCACTTCAGAGTAAAATCATAATTCAAGACTTGTGTTTAATAATTCATATTTTGATTAGTTTAATTATTCATTATTTTATAAATTTATTTTGCTCTATCTTTGTACTAACAATATTAAAAGACATCACATACTTGAGCAATCTGGTTGCTTCCACCATCAGTGATTTGTGCTTTTAGTTTGCTCAGCTCTGCTTCAGCAGATTCCTTCGCAGTGAGAGATTCCTGGAGCCGACGACTGAGGATGCCGACTGCATTCTCATAGGCTTTATGCTTTGCTTTCATCTCTTTCTGAGCACTTGTCAGATCCGACCCCAGACGCTTCATTTTCTGTTTCTGCTCAGTAATGGCTCTGGAGTGAAAAGAAAAAACAAACATCAGGTAAAAACAAAACCTGCCTGAAAACAGTCCTAAAAGATTAATTTTCACATGGCCAAACAAAACCCAACATCCACTTCTCTCCCCTTGTCTCAGAGTCACCCATCTCAGCAGAGAAAGCTATCAGGCTATTAAGGCACAATGTGGTCCTTTGCATGACAATACCTTGAAAAAAAAGACCTTGATAACAGTCTAAGAAAATACTTATGGTAATTAAGAGGTCTTTGCTAGAATTATTTAAACTCCCATATGAAGGAATATATGCTACTCTCTCTAAAATAACACAGAATTTAGAGTGAGTTCCTTGGTGGATATACCAGGTATCATAAAACCCCTGTGTTCACAAGGCAGGGGGGGGGGGAAAAAGAAAAAAAAAAAAAAAAAAAAAAAAAAATGGTTCTGATTCATGCTAACATCCTAGCCAATCAAGGCTAAAACTCAGTGAATGGAAATTAGGATTAGCTCCAGTAAGTATTTTGTGTGGCAGACGGTAAAAAGCGAAAGTGAATCTGTGGAGAAGCTGTAGCTCTTGGGTAGCACACAACCAACACTTTGTCATGGATGTGACTATGACACTCTGTGATGCTCCGTTTAAATTTCTCAAAGGAAAGAGTAAAGAACAGGAAGAGAGGGGTTGCTATACAGGTGAATATGAGAAACAAATGCTGTAGCTCTTGTCTGTGATGAAACCACACTTACTTTTTTGCTTCTTCTTGCATTTGTTCTACTTGTTGCTTTAATACCTGGTTTGCCTCAGCAAGAGATGTCATTTGTTCCTTATCAAACTGCAAAGACTTAAAAGGAAGGAAAAAAGTACCCATAAGAATAAAAACAAGAGCATGTGTGCTGTATGTTGGACTATAAAAGAATAAGCATAAAATTTCAAAATTACTTCCACCTCTAAAAAGAAATTGTTCCAAGGTTCTCATCTCCTTTCTCTTTCACTTTTATTTCCTTTTTAATTCTTCCCTCCATGGTCACCACCATACCATGCATGAACAGAGTTCTAGTTTGGTCTTTGCTTTCAGATGGAGTTCACTTTGGGACCAAGGAAACTGCTTCCACATCACACCTCTGCCACTCCTGTAGTGTCTGTCTCCCCGCTTACTTACAGGAGATATTTATGAATTTACAGAATTTTGGTAGGTATATTCTCAAATGTATAGATAATAATGAATATGTAACCAAGAAAAAGAATTAAAAAAAAGTAATAGAAATAGAATATCCTGGATGAAACACCCTCCAACTCCAAAGCTTTACACCTTCCTTACCTGTAGACGTGCTTCCATATCATCTCGTTCTTTCTGCACAGACTGAAGCTGATTTTCTATTTCCACCATCTGCTGGTGAACCTGAGATACTTCCTTCTGTAGTTTTGAATGCTCAGATTCAAGGGACCGTCTTTCAGCTTGACTTTTCTGTAGCTCTCGTTTTAACTCTTTCACTTCTGAGTCCAGCCGCTTCTTTGTAGCTTTCAATTCGCTGATCAGCTGGTCCTTAGAACTTGCATCTCTTCGATAAGCTTCCACCATCACCTTGAGTACAAGGGTTTCAAGAGGACAACGTCACCTCTGTTACTACTTCCTGAACTTAAGAGTAATTTGCTATGAAGTATTTACTAATATTCTTTTAGTTTAGGTGGTGTGTAGGGGATGTGTTAATACAAACCAGACTCATCTTCTGTAACATATTTACTCTGGTTCAAAGACTTTTATGTAAGCTCAGATATCAAACACAACCATGTATCAGCAGCAATTTAATTACCAAAGCAACTACCATTTTTCAAAGCTGCAGGAAAATGATGACTCTTAGATTTTCAGGAGTGCTTTTGCAAAAGCAAACCTAGCATCAACAAAAGCAGAAAGAGATTTCATATGGCAGGTCATTTGGCAAACTCCCTGAAGTACAACAGAAGCTGGTGGATCTGCTTTTACATTAGTTACAGATAAAATCTCACCTGCACGAAATACAGAAACGGTATAATTATGTCACAAAGTTCTTTGATACAGAGAATTGATTCAAGAATCCTCATAAACCCCTCAAAAGTACATGCCTTCACTGTAAAAACAAACAAACAACTCTATGCCTTGGTTTTATTTCTTTGAACTAAGCTTTTGCTTACCTTCTGCTGTAGGAACTGTTCCTTCACTTTTTGAACCTGCTTTTTAAGGCTGGCATTTTCTTGTTGCAGATTTTCTACCTGCCAGAGGGGGGGAAAAAAGCAAACATGCTGCTTGACATGCCAAACATCATATTCTACATTATTTCAAGTAGTGATAGCATCTGTACTTCCTGGCAACTGCTACTTTAAATATGATACTTTTAGGGGTTTGTTACCTGGCTTGACTTGATGGCCATTTCTTGCCTTAGTTGTTCCAAAATTTCTGATGTTACTTCTGCATCTTCTCCAAGGCGTACTGCTCCTTCATCAAGTTGCTCTTTGTTTGCTTTAGCTGCCTGCAGAGCTACTTCCAAGACAATCTTCTCATTCTGCAAATATTGGATCATGTCATCTTTAGAAGTAGCATCACTTTGGAACTCTTCTAGTCTGGCCTTCAGTTCATCATACTGTGTCTGCAGGTCATCCAGGGACTGCTCTTTGGTGTGCAATGTCTCTTGGATCAGAGTGAATTGCTTCATTAGGTCTAGGTGCTCTTGCTGTAAAGATTCAAGCTGTAGATCTCGCTGATGCAAAGTCAACTTGACCTGAGAAGAAGAATTTTAAGATTCATACAAAAGGAATGTTTTCTTTGCAAATTCACTCCAATCAAAACAAAATATTTTAACTAATATTTTAGCTTCTAGAAGAAAAAAGCAGAAGGTGAAAAAAAAAAAATTTAACTTTCCTAGGCCACTTCTTTTGTTTGCTCTATTAATTGCATTGATTGCATTCTGCAGCATCTGTAATCTAAGCAATGACCACAATGACAAACCTAAAATGTTCTCAAGTAAGATTCACAGTACTCTAAATTTTCTTTGAAAAACATGTCCACGGTAGATATACTGCCGTGTTATTCAGTGTTATTACAGACAATGCCATACAATAATATGGAATAGAATATTCAGCTATCACATACTTCATCTCCTTCCAGCCTTTGACATGCTGCCTTTGTAATGTTACAAGGTTAAAGTGGGACTCTGTAGGGAAGTACAGATTTATTATGCCTTAAGTGTATATAATGATATACTGACTACCAACATCAACTTGAACATGGATCTATGCTTCTTGTCTATACTTAATCACATACTGAAGTCACTAAAATAAATAAATAAATAAATAAATATATGATAGTAATCCTGAAATTAAAAAAAATAAAAATAAAGATACTGTTATTGTGATGGCTGAAAAAGAGGAAGCCTCTTCACCTGGCACAGAGTGAGTTTGGTATGGACTTCATTTTTGCAGGTTTAAAACAAAAAAAATATTAAAGCTCAGTATCATTTTACTATTTCCTTTTCAGCCAAGTAAGTATTCCCCTTGCAACCTCTGGGAAGTTACCTAACAAACAGTCTACCTGTTCCAATTCTTGCTCCAATGTTGCTGCAGAATCAGCCATTTTCTGAAGCTGTTCTTTTTCATCCTCAAACTCCTCTAGTTTTCTCTGCAAGTCTTCTTCCACCATGGTTTTAGCCTCCTGGATCTGCATGAAGGCAGCTTCTTGATCTAACATGTCAGCCTGCACAGAAAAAAGAAAGGAATCAGCTTCTACAATTGCACTGGGGGATGGGGGTTGGGAAGAAAAGGGTAAATTATCAATAAAATTTCTAGAGAAAAAAAAACACAAAACCAATTCTGATGTCTGCCTTACATACCCGTATATCTTTACTGAACTCACCCATTCACATTACTTGACACTTTAGAACAATCGTAAGCATCTTGCACATTTATGACAATCAGGATTCCTCTTAAATACCAAACCTTTTCTAAATCGATGAAACAAGACAGATTTTTCTTAAAATTAAACTGTTTAGAAAAAATTCTGAAACCAGAGATTCCTTGGATCCTGTGGCTACACTGTGGAATAGCAACTCCTGTCATTTACACAACCACTGCTAACAGTGGAGATGGGATGTTTCCACTAAGCTGCTGCTTTACTGCCCTTTGACACTTAGGAGGAATGTCACTGAAACTCAGTGGGATCTAAGGGTTTAAGTGCTTTCAGAGTGAGTGCACTGCACTTCAGGTTTTACCCATCTTTTCTTACTGGAGGGCAGGAAGGAGAAACCTGTGTACTGAGCAACTTCACACACATAAGATGCAGTTTACTGACTTAGTTTAACTTCCAATTGAGTTTTCTCCCAAAAAGGTTCATGAATGGGGAAAGGAGAAAATTCACATCCATCCTTAAAATTCAATTAAAAACAAATACCAGAGCTGAAAAATGCAATTATTACTTTGGGGTGGGAAACATGGCCTTGTTCCCTCTTACTCTTCAAAGTATCTTGCAAATGTATTTACTTTGAAATATTTATTGGTTTTATAATGCAGCATTTGAATTAACTCATAAGAATTCTATGTTACTTTGCCAGAATAGCCTTGAGTTTGCAAAACCTAAACAAACAACCTGGGCAGGACATAGTTCATGAAGACCACCTAGAACCATACCTCAATGTTCTGCAGCTGTGCTGCAATACGTTCCTTTTCTTTAATAGATCTGTGCTGGGTTTCAGTCAGCTGCTGAGACAGCGTCACATTCTCTAGTTTGAGATGTTCCAACATACCTGCTTGAGTCATTTGCCCAGCCTGAATGAAGGGTGGAGGGGGAAGAAATTCACAAATTAATACCAACAGTCAAAACCTGGCCAAAAAATCTAAGAGGTTCGGGGGGGGCAAGTGGAAGGAAATCACACTGAATCTTATCTGTGCCTTAGCTCAGCTACTATTTTCATTGCACCACAGGTCTTCACTCACAGAAAGCAAGTGCTTTGGTTAAATTTATACCTCAGCATTAATGTGAACTAACACCTCATAATGAAAAATAAAACACCATCCCCCCTTGCTCTCCACCTGGAGCACACACGAGTGAGACCAGCTCCCTTGTCCAAGCACATAAACAGTGTCCTCTGGATAAAACTAACATAAAAAAGGAACAGAGTCTCAATCCTCACACATGCAAGCAATCCATAATACCTGTATATTGGCCATCTCACTCTGCAGCCTGACACGAGCCTCCTGTGCTAGTACAAGCTGCTGCTGGTACCACTGCCGCACATTCTGGAGAGATGTGATTTCTGTTTCAGAGGCCTTTAGCTTATTGGTCAGTGTGGTCCGTTCCAACTGCACCTTCTGAAGTTGGCTCTGTAAGGAAGCCAACTGCTGTCGCAGATCATGAACTACAAAAAGAAAAATAAAAAACTTGGGCCACTGCACTCCATTGTTCTATTTTTATTGACACATTTTTCAAGGATTATTGCTAAATTCATAGCTTTTTATTTTACTTTTTTTTTCCCTTTCTTTTTGAGCAAAAACATATATGCCCAATTACATAAAGACTGGCTTTTCCTGCACAAGTGAGGGGAATTGCAAGAATCCAAAGTACCAGGTCAGAAGCAGAATAATATTAATTAATCACTTCTATAAGTATTCATAGTTCCTTAAAGGCAGAAAACATGAATTAATTAAAAATCAGGAAGCAGGTATCCTGTCATGTACACTCATCATTACAAACCAATATTTGTACTATTTTCTAAAAACTGTTAGTCCACTGTCAAACAGTTACTAGACTAAATATTTATGCCTTCCTCTACAACCTGGCAGTGGCATCTTGCCAACAGTGGCACTTCTGTGACACAAAATAAAAACCAATCATCTTAAAATTCAGACCATTTCATTAGTATGACATCAACGAAGCACAAATTAGAATTCCTTCTTCCTGGACTTCAGAATTATGTTGAAATAAAATTATTTACGGAACAACAAAGTTTAAAGATTGACATTTACACCACCCCACCTGTGCTGTCTCTGGTGAGAACGTTTTTTTGCATCTCTTCAACTTTCAGCAGGCGTCTTTGTTTTGTTCCTCTGCTAACTGCAAATCATTATTTGAAGAAGCCAAACTAGCATTCTTTGCTTCCAAGGTATGTTGCAGGTCAGCCATCGCTCGTTCCAGATCCCAGCAAGACTGCTTTAATGTGGCCACTTCTGAGCTAAGAGATTCCTGCTTCTGTTGGCTGTTTTGGCTGTGCTCCATCTGCGCCTGAAGCTTCATGTTCAAAGCTGCAAGTTGGGCTTGTAGCTCAGTCTTCTCTTTGAGAGCCTGAACATGTCCATAAAATCAAAATACATGTCTTAAAAGAAAATACATTAATGGCTGGCTAAAGAAGATGCTGAGCAAAACAGCTTTGCTAAGGCAAAGACCACTTGCTTGTAAAAAAAAAAAAATAATTCCCCAAGTCAAGTCTGCTTTGCTTACGATGCTAATTGCAAGTGATCTCCCTGCCATTATCTCAACCCAACATTATATTTTTTTTTTTCCTCTCCCCTGTCCAGCTGAGGAGGAGGAGTGATAGAATGGCTTTGGTGTGCACCTGGTGTCCAGCCAAGGCCAACCCTCCACAGCATTTACCTTGTAAAGTACCTTAGTCAGCAATGTTTTTACAGAACGCAATTCCCACAAGCGATGAGTAGGAAGCTCTTGAAAATTAATTAATATGTTAACATAATTTGCTAAAGACAGAAAATCAAATTAATTTTCTACCTGATTAGCTTCTACTGAGAGTGCTTCTAGTTGCCCTTCAAGTCTCATCTTCTCCTTCAGAACCTGTAACATGTCGTCATGCGTTCCTGCGATAGAGCTTTCCATAGAAACACTGGAGCAGAGACAGCACATACACAGTCACAGGGTTAGAAAACAACACTCACCTAGTTGAAGAAAAGTAAAGCTGAAATTAAGAGAAAATCAGACTCCACATGTAACCTAGAATTTAGGACCTTTTCTGGCTTTATGATGGATCCAGAATAAGAGAAAACACCTTTGTCTACATAGATAAAGAAATAATATTCACGCTAAGTTTTCATGCATTAGTTTCTATACTTGCAGCAACTAGAATGTGCCATGCATATATTTATTATTTTACAGAAGTGCAATGGTTGACTTTATTATATTCTGTATCTGCATGTCCCATTATAAGCAGACAAATGGACATAATGGGAACACAAAACCTCCACAACTATTGTTTGCTATGGTCTGCTTTAACAGGAAAGTGCCCGAGAAATACCAACAGCTGCCACAAAAGAAGGACGAACAGGTATTTGATATAAGGGATTCCTTATGCTCCTTCCCTGATGTACAGTCAAGGAGTCTAAAGTAAAAGAGCTTTCTCTCATTACTGTAAGAGTTAAGTCTAAGCTGGAATAACTGCTGACAACTGATTTTACCTGAATGTCTCAGGCATTATGCTTTATTCCACTGAAGGAAACAAATTATAACTTCAAAGTTAACATGTATAAAACATACATCTGCAGACAACTGATAAAAAACACAACTGCATTGTTAAGGGCATCACCAGTCATCCACTTGCTTGCCAATTCACCCAGTTTAATACCTAACATATACACATAAGCTTGTAAGACTAAGAAAATCTCATCTGAAAGGGCTGAAAAAAGTAAGAGTATCTCAGACAAGACTCTTGGCATTTCATAACTGTTTAAGGTCTGAAAGGTATGTGCGTAGATCAGTAAAAGGACGAAAATAAATATCACTGAGTCAGTTAAGCCTACACTTTCAGACTTTAAAGCCCAGTGCCACATCAGTGATTCAGTGCCAATGCCCACTTCACAAGTAAACACAGAGAGAAGCAACTGCTGGCAGTATGTTTAAAGCACACTGTCAGTGGCAAAAATACCCTCTGATACACTTGGTAAATCGGTACTCAAGTGAAGTGACCTTTCAGTTTCTTTTAGAATCTCTAAGTTAGTAACAGATTTGATCCCACTGAATGTAAGTTTAAAGTGGATCCAAAGTTAGCAGAAGGTAAGATGAATAGGCTGCCTGTTCCAAGAAAGTCTAATGCCTAATAACAGCTTCACTGTACGGCGATCTTTCTTACCTGCTAGAAATACTGTCTCTCCTACTCCGGACTTCACCATTAACTTCTTGCTCTTGGGCTTGATGCTCCACTGCTGCAGCCTGCAGCACCTCACTGATGGAAGGAAATTGCCCCATTGCATCAGGATGTATCTTCTGACCGTTTATTGTATATGGGATACCCTGTCTCCCTTCTGTATTCTGTAAACTGTTATAGAGCCCTTTTCCTGACACGCTGCTGTAGGTAGAGCTGTCGCTCTCATTTCCATCCAGCCTCACTCCCACTTCACTCCCATCAATCTCTGAAATGCTATCTCCTGCCAGGGAGGAATTCTCTATTCGATCATCCATGTCAGAGGGTAAACTAATCTCAGAAACCACTGATGTTGGACCACTTCTGCTTTGCTTCAGAGTGCCACCAGGTAGATCAGTAGCCACAAAATTCCCGGCAGCATTTCCAGAGTCTGGATCTTCTGTTCTGTAGTCAGCCAAGGACCGGATCTTACTGGACTTAGATTTTGAACTTCTTCTCTCTTTTGAGGATGCTGGAAGTCCCAAGCTACCCAGTTTTGGCCCCCTTGGGACACTGGTCCGCAAAAAGGAGTATTCCTTTGTCATTGCTACAGTGCTAGCTCTTGGCAAGATTTCTGGATTTAACATCAGCTCAGGATCTAGGGTGCTGGAGGGACGGTTTTTAGATGTAGACTGATTCAACTAAAAGAAGTAGACAGTCAACAGTAAGTTCCAGAATACTGCATTTGAACCAGCATCAAAGACTTATTTTGTTGTAGAACTTAATACATAAAGCTCTACACTTTTACCTTATTTAAACATATGCATAATTTCATAAACAAGGTAAATTACATTAGCAATCAACCCTGTCAAGGCTCACTATACACAGGTTGAAAGTGATCAAAGCCTAACTGAAAAATGCAGGAAAAATTGAACATTTAGATTAATTTGGGGCTAGGTTCCCCTCCAACCCCATTTTAAGTAGCACAAAAGGATATGTTACTGACAAGGTAACAGAGAAAAATTTTGCATACCCAGAATAAAAAAAAAATGCTTTTTCACATTAGAGAAAACTAATGAACATTTAAAGCAGAGAAAACAGTCATTTACACCACAGAGAAATTAGTGTTTTCAAGCTTCTCAACACCATACTGAATCTAGAAGATCTGTTGTGTGGTACTCACTCTTTCTTGATGTCTCTTCACTCTGTATTGCTTGAGCTGTTCTTCTAACCGTCTTCTTGCCTGAAGTCTTATTTGCTCTTCTCTCTCCAATGGGAGTGAAGACTCCACTGAGCCTGTAAATGAAAAGTGCCTTTACAGACAAACAGAAAATTCCAACACAAGCAAAACTGAAGCAAAAGGAAAAAGCCCCTTCCACCATCAGCAACATGCTTCATGCTTAAGCAAGGAACGCAAGGAAAGCCCATTGGCATGCACCTCAGAATACCCTCTTCTAACACACTTATGTAAGTATTGATAAAAGCCTGTGTGTTGACATTGCTCAGTGTGCAAAAGCTGTAGTTCTTCTATGTATATGATACTATACTGCAAGAACAAAACTGTCACTGTCACTTAATCTCACCTGTCCTGTATTTCTGACAGTACTAAAATGATAAAACTAAGCAAGACCACGCAGTCCACTCATTCCCTACAGATCAGAGAAAGATATTCCCTAGATACAGTTCCTTTCTTTTTGTTAACTTGCACTAAACCTTTCCCATTTTTTTCAAATCATTATTTCAGAAAACTCCTGCAGCATTAGACACTTCACTGTAAAAGCTTCCCCTTTCTCTCCCCTTTATTGCTCTTATCTTCCGCTCTTTAAGACTTAACATAACCTGGTTCTGTTTTGGTTTTTGTTGTTTTGGTTTTGTTTTTTTTTTTTTTTTTCTTCTTAATGCCACCTGTCACTCTTAATAATCAAAAGGATTAGAGTAGCTTCAGCCCCAGAAAGCATAAATACCCCTCCAGCATAAGAACAATTTTTAAACAGTAAGGCATGTACCTTAGCTGCAGCAGAGGGTGGTTTACAAAAAGAAAATTAATTGTAGTTCAAAGTAAAAGCTTACTGCAGAAATGAAGTTTAGTCCAAGCTTAAATGATGTTACAGGATTCTAGAGCCAGACTCAAGTATAAAGCTTTATGCAGCAAGAGAAAGCAGGGGCACCACCATAAACAGATGCTTACACAATTCAGTTTCTTGCATGGGAAGACTTAGTTTGAGAGACTGCAAAGCTTCTTTTCTAAGAACTATGCCCTCAGCACTAGTTCCCTGAGACTTCCTTAGGCTGTCATGGAAACCAGTCACACCTGGAGACGACTCCTGACCCTGTGCATTGTCGGCGGGGTCAAAAGATACAGGAGAGTCAGGGAAGAGTGACTCTGGCCCATTCTGGCAGGCATCCATTTTGCTGTTTATCTCCAGACTTCCCTCTTCATTTGGCACTTCATTGATATTAATACTGGTAGCTGGAAAAGAAAGTTTCACTGAGCTATACTTCAAGCCACCTCATTTATCTTCACACCTCCACCCAAATACAGTGCTACCACTACTGCCTTCAGACTGTCAGAATATGGAAATTGTTAATAACAGTAACTCTCAGGAGAAATTTTGTAAAAGGACTTTTGACTCTTCATTCAAAACAAAGTACCACCTTTCATTGGCTTTACTAGGTCACCTTCAAGGAGGAGCTCAAAAGTGATCACAAGCTACCTTCAAAACACACGGGGGTTTTAGAGCTTAGGAGGTTTAGAAGCATGAAACATCATGTGTAAGTAACATGATCTGTGCCACACTGAGTGGCACCTACTACATATAAGACCCAGAAACCCTGGGGCTGTGGTGAATGATTCAGCTATTTGGTATGCTGCTGGACACTGGGGAGAAAGCATCCACCATCCCAGCTTCCAGCCTGGGCCAAGCACAGTTTGGCAATTTTAAACCAAGTTTAATTTTTTTAAAATATGACATCTTCATCAAAAGTACAGCAGCAAAGCTCACATGTATCAAATGACTAAACCTAGCAATTAAAAGGCAATTTAATAACCACTTTAATACCAATTTAATCACCACTTCCTAATACTGAATTTTTCTTTTCCATGAAGTAAAATTAATCTTCAAAACCATTCAACAATTCAGAGGATTTCTTACACACAACTTCACTTGGTGGAGGACTACTTGCAACAAAACTCTGTATCTAACTTTAAATGCATTATTATAGATCCCAAATGAGCAGGGTACTGAAAAAGTTACTTTCTGTTCATTCCCACACCAGGGGAATCACTGGAATAACTAGAACTTATTGGAAGAATATGGAAGACTTCATTGTTTCTTCTTAAAAATGTCTGAAAATATTTAACATTTATTATCACAGAGTATTTGTCAGTTTCCTCTGAGTATTTTTCCCTCCTCTCAGAGCTACAGACTTGAATAAGCAGTTTGGGTTTTTTAAAGTTCACTCAAAGAAGAAATGCGAGTAAAAGAAAAAAAAACCAAACCAACCAGAACGGAGAAACAGATCCTCCCAAAACTGTTTCTAAGACTCATGCAGAAATATTCTGTGGCCAGGAAGCTGATCACAACAATTCAATAAAACTTCAGTTACTGATTTAGACCAGCTTATTAACATACTGCTATTAAACTTTTTTCCCCCCCATATAATGAATCACTACAAATTTCTAAAAGCAAAACAAATCTAAAGTAAATAAATAAAAAATAAATAAAACCAAAGATGCTATAATTCATGTATGTTGTGAACATTAAAATATACCCTGAAATTAAATAAGGCATATGGGAAAAAGTTACAGGTAGGAAGATAGGCTTTTCAATTGTTTTCCCTTCTGGTATTGAAGAAAGCAAAAGGTTTCCTTTTAAGTGCAGTCAATTTTCACTTCGGAGTAATTTAAAGAAGGAAAGATAAAATTTCCACCCCTAACCATTAGTTCCCCACAGTGCATCCTCCCTTAGGCCATCACAGATGTTTTTACAGTGAATGAGCTCAGAGGAAACTGAATATGGATAAAAAGTTTTCAGCCTGTGTTTGCCAAAACCCATCAGCTGTCTAAGATTTGAATGAAAACATTTTTTAATATCTTACTTGTCATGCAGAGAACGTTTTCAGGCCGTTTTAGCCCAAATCAGGCTAAATCTCTGATTTAGTTCACTAAGTGGTCACAGAAACACTTGCAGAGTCTATGGGAGGGATGGGTGCAACAAGGATGCAAAGGAGGATAGGACCTTTTAATGGCTAACCAAAGTCAGAGTTTAGGGCATTTTTAAACTAAAAGATTGTCAAACTCAAATTTGAAATCAGTGTCAGTGCTAAGAATAGCCACAAGAAGCAAAAAATAAGAAGCCTTACACATACAGAAATATTGTTTCTGCCCTTCTTTCAGAAACTGCATCAGGTTTATACTTTATTTACATTTTTTATATTCACAACTGTGGGTGGTATATATATATACAAAAGAGATGCTGGAGCAAAATTTTGGAGGAATGGTTTCCTGGCAACTTCTTGAGGCCATGAGAAGCTCAGAATCTAAACACCATCTTTTATTAAAGTCACTTAATTGCAGTAATGTCAATACAAGGGCAGTCTTTTTAGAACAGTGGGGGAGGACATGCAATGAGACAGAAAACAGTAGAAAGGCACACTATGTATTTGTAAGCCACAATTCAGCTGAACAATGTCCAACACAGAAGACAGCAACACGTGATCTCCAACTTCATAAAAGATAAACAAATCATCATATAACTACACTCTGCCAGTCTGATAACAGGCAGTGTAAAAAATGCAAATCAAAGTCTCCAGCCCCCAGTTTCTTGCCTGTGACACAGTCACAAAAGGAGAAGGGTGGAAGGCTAACAACTTGTGGTCACCTCCTTTGACGTAAGTAACCTGCACACTTCTGTGTATCTACACAGCCGCAACATAAACACTCCCTCCACCCACCTACTGCCATATCCTCATGTACCAACACACTCCCAGATACCTGCAGTGGAAACATGGAGATTTCAATTCAATACAAGGAAAAGATTTTCGCAATGAAAACGGTTAAATACTGGAATGGACAGAAAGGCTGTTGAACCTCCATCTCTGGAGGTTTTCAGAATTCAACAGGACAAGGCCCTGAGCAACCTGATCTAGCTTCAAAGCTACATCTGCTCTGTGCATGAGGCTGGACTTTATTTACTAGAATAAAGTACTCCAGTCATGACTTTATAACAAACATTTCAGAACTTTTAGTTCTAGAGAATTTCAGGTATACACCCTTGGAAATGCTATCAGAAGATAGAGTAACACCCTGAGCAGCACATACTCAACTGACAGCCAATAGTACTTAACAGTTGGTTCTGTTTTGAAAGAATGGGTTCAAAACAAAACACATTTTTCCCATACACTGAGCCATGGCCTTTACCAAACTTTCTTAAAACTGCTGTACAAGTAATTCCTGACCTCAAGGAAAAAAGTCCTTCAGCATGAGCTGAACAACAAAATAGACAGTTGTAGAGAAGCCCGCGTAAGACCAGGAAATTATTTGGTGCATGTGAATTAACTTACTGTTAATTTCATCCGTTGTAACTGGCAAATCTGACTTGGCTTTACCATCCAAAAGTTCTTCAGAGCTACTAGGAGCTCCATTACTGCTTCTGTTCTCCAACTGAACGTCCTGCTGGACAGACAAGGAGTCCATGGTAAAAACGATCCAGATCCCTGTAAAGTTTGTCTTCTGAATAATTCACCACCAAGTGAACTACCAAGTCCTGTTTCTCTCCATCAGCAACAGCAGCATCAGGACGTTACACAGGAGCACAATTCTGAGTGTTACAGCTGTTTGTGTGCAGCAGGCAGCCAATAATTCCAGGAGATCATGAAAACAGCTCACAGTCAAAGTTGTAATCACCAAGGAGCTGCATCTTCTAAAAACAAAAGGTAGGAAATTCACAAACATTTCTTAGAGACTTGAAAATACGAGTTAAAAAGCAGTAGTGTTCACAGATAACCCACCAGACCAGCTTCAACACACAAAACCAGGACATGGAATAAAAACAGAGACAATGAAATATAACCAAGTATCCAGCTTCTGCGAATTAGAAATTATCATTTTAACAGCAATTTAGTATCACTTTGGGGTTTTTTTAGTAACATTGATACACCAGCATAATGATGCAACAAGATAACATTCAGCAAGACAACTGATATAAGATCAATGTCCCTTCTATTAGAAATGCCTCTGTGGCCTCTGCTTTAATAAGCAAGCCAGTATCCAGAGTAGCACTTCACTCTGAAAACCACTCTGGACTTTTAACACCATATATTTCATGTCAAGGGCCTACTGCCATTTAAGTTTCAATAACTTTAGTTAGAATGCAATATGGAATTCAGATTTTTTTTTTTCTTCAATTACATCATTACTGTTTACTTGTCTGCAGAGTAACCAGTACATATCACTGTACAGAGCCTGAACTACTCATTACAGCACACGCTGGCAGCCAGAATGTGGCCTGGGCTGCAATTCAATGCTGCCTCCTCCCACAGCAAGTCAAGAGGAGGATTTCCCAACACAGTTTATAGAACTTGCAAATGATTCTCCAGGCATTCAGATCTCACCTTCAGTTATAGACCCAGTCAACTAATAAAATCTAACAGAAGCTGTTGTACATAGTCACTTCAAGTATGTCAGTTTTGTTCAAATGGTTAGTGACTGCTGAATTCAGATTACAAAATGTTATGGTTCCTCCTTATTAAAGAAACATAAAAAATCCCCAGATAAAAAAATAAGGAGGGGCCGTGAGGAGAATGTCAAGTCAGGGATATTTTAATTGCATTTTTACATGAACACAAATATTTTGAGCAACATTCCTTCCATATTTCCAGAGAGTACTTCTGTAACTGCTACTGTGGCAGCACCCAGCAACACCACCGGTCACCACCCAAACGTTACTGAAGCTGCTAACAGCTCAGGATAGAGAGGACTAGATCATTATGTGGGTGACCCTTATATAGGAAAGCTGTGAAGGAGCCAGAAAGCTTAAGCACGTTTCTAAAAGAGAAACCTCCAGCAAACAGAAAGGGTAATACACTGTGCTTTGTAATCGATTTTTAAAGCTTTTCTGTATAATAAAGCTTAAAATAAAACTTCTGGAAGAACGGCCATTGTGCAGCAATTAGATACTACCCAACAGGTCACAAAGAGGAATTACAGACAAAAGACAAGCACAATTTAGACCTTACATCTTGGTAAAATGCAGCCAACATTAGACTGTACCTTATCCTTGCCATAAACCACCTTTTAGTAACCAGGAACACGAAGAACAGCTTTCTCCTGTACAATCCATTCCCAAACATTAAAGATAAGAGTATTTTGGCTTCGAAGTCCTTTTTTATCTCCGTGTCGAGCACCGGCAGACGCACGCACACACACACATCCATACAGACGTACACACGCCACGGGAAGCCAGCAGCAATCTCACAGAGAAAGGAGCTGCACAAAACCAACCGATTTCGTTTAAAACGCGAATAACCAGGAGGGCAACGGAGCCCTGTGCCGGGCTGGGGGCGCCGCCCGACGAGA
>NW_008608667.1:0-1910 GCF_000691845.1 Merops nubicus | reverse complement strand
CTAACAGCAGCCCACCTGTACCTACAAAGAGAGCAGCAAGAGAATGAAGCCATGTTCTTCATGGTGGGACACAGCCAGAGGATGAGAAGCAACAGACGTGAATGGAAACCAGACAAGTTGAGACTGGACATGAGGAAAAACTTCTTCATGCAGGACAGTCAGGTGCTGAGACAGGCTGCCCTGAGAGACTGTGGAGTCACCACCCCTGGAGACTCTCAGGACTCTGGGATAAATCCCTCAGCAGCCTGGTCTGAGCTCAGAGCTGACCCTGCTTTTGGGCAGGAAGCTGGACAAGTGTCACTTTCAAACTGAATAACCCTGTGATTACTTACCAGCCATCTTCAGTAACCTTAAGGAATGCCAATAGCCCCAGGGCTTTTTTATTTCATGTATTGAATGAGGTGAGATATTGAACACATGTATGAATCTCCAAAACACTAATACCAGACTTTAAACAGTTTATCAATTATCAACTCTCACTGGTACAAACTGAACCCACTGCATGCACGTACAACTTGAGAAAGTTAACTTAAAACTTAATTATTAGATTTGGGACTGCTTAAAACCTCTGGTAAAATTCCCTAACACAGTTAATGAAAGCCACCTATATGCTGCACTTTTAAATAAATATAGTATACTTAACTGCAATGTTTACACAAATTCAAAGCTATTTAATAGGTTAGAGCAGTCTCAAAGGGTGTTACAATAAATATGATTTTAAACTACATCTAAAGAACTTCTAAGTCAAGAGTTTTGCCTCTTATTTCCAAGGATTCCTGTACTACTCCTTTACTTCTAACACAGTAATAAGAACTTTCATTATTTTTGCATACTTTGAGGTTCTTCTGTGCTACTGAATCAAAGCCTTTGGACTGTCATAAACTGGTTCTAGACAGCCTCCACATCCCTCCTTGATTCTGAGGAACAAAAAAGCCTGCCCAACACATCCAGAAAGACTATCATGTCAAATGTTGGTCTTAGCATTTCTACAAGCAGCACTGAAGCCAGCAAGGCAAGGTCTACACAAGGATCAGTACGTTTTCTTACATCTACTGACGATGCTGGAAGCGAGTTACGAGCTTACAAAGCAAAAGCCATTGTTCAAGCATGAAATAAAGGCAGCAGTGCTCATTGATTCAGGAAAGCTGAAAACCAGCTGAGCTGAAATTAGGCATGTTTATCAGACCAGCTGAAAATAAAAACAGTTAAGAGTCCAGTAAAGGGGAGTGAGATTTGTTAAGAATGGTTTTTTGTTTTATTATACTTTTTTTTTTTTTCCTGCCACTAAAGGGTAAGGTGCTGAAATGCTGGGATCAGCTGAAGTGGGCAAGAAAATAATGTGATATAAAGCTACTGAGTTCCTAAGTTTTAAGATCTAATAGATTTCTGAATTTCCTTCCCATGTTTTTCTTCAAATACATTTTGCAGACTTTCCTTGACGATCAGGATGATGTTGCAAGTAGTTTTGCAAGAATTTTTCTCCTGCTGTCTTTTAATGATTTTCAAAGTGTTCATACCAGTGCATTCCACTGAAATACATCAAACAAAATACTGCTAGGTCAGTCATTTTGATATCTCAAAAATAATCAGGACATCAAATATTCAGTGCTCAAGACTGTGAAGACACAGTTTTTCCCAATAATTATATGAAGATTCACATTCTGAACAGTTCAGCTCTTTGCAGAATAAATTCCGATGATCCCCATCTGTTGGCTACACAAGTGAATACTGCCCGTCAGAAAACATTAATTTAATGCTTTGACACAAACAGCATTACTGGTAACTATTCTCCAGACTCAAGGGACTTGGCACACTCTGAAAAAACACCTAGTTAAAAGTTGTAAGCTTCTCTATTTTACGTATTTGGGTTCTGTTTCTAACACAAAAGACATAGAATCATAGAATCATAG
>NW_008608666.1:0-9268 GCF_000691845.1 Merops nubicus | reverse complement strand
CCCCTATGATTCTATGATTCTATGGAAGTGCAACAGATAAACCCCTTCAGTCATTTTCCATGATTCTATAATCTATACGCTTCTCCTTGAACTTTTCAACATCTTTGTCTGCCAACCATTTTGTATCACTGAATGAAGAGTAATACAGAGCTAGAAGATGAATACTACTATTTTCTATTTGCAACAGAAACTCCCATATGAACACCCATGCAAATAATGCAGTTGAAGGATACGAGCTACTATAAATATGTTTACATTTGGGACAAAGAAGTAAATGTGAGAAAAGTGCTTACAGGACCACATCCACTGCTGCTTATTGTGTAGACTACTCCACTCTGAAAGAAAACCAGAAGTCAGTTATTTCCATTTTAAAAAATAATTTGTGGGGAGCAGAAAATAAAAAAAAAATCCCTGCTGTTGATGGCATGAAAAGATGTGCAATGGACAATATATGTGCAAACATGGGCTAAAGCAAGCACAGATGTTACCATCTCACTGGCAACCATTTGTAACAATTCCAATTTAGTATGAGACATTAGTCATTATCTGGAGTTCATATAACTTTGTCATTGGTCATGTAACCTTTCAAAATCCACAACTTGTTTTATTAAATGGTCTGTATTTTAGGAAAAATTTAATAACTTCATGTAGTTATGTGACGAGAAACTCAGCTCTTAGAAAAGAGTACATTTTATATATGAAAAAAATACAGCGAAGAAAATTGATATTTTGTATATACATCAAAGTAATTGCTATTTCTCAGAATATGGTAATTCCTCTTAGAAGTAGTGAAGAAAGAACAAGTTGAATACTAACAGATAAAATAATATTACCAGACTAATGAATATAATCACTAGTAAGTAGTAAGAACAGTATCTTTGAGAAGCTCAGTTCTGCAAACTGGAGACATACCAAAATGCACCTGACAGTTCAAGTACCAACAGGCATTTTATGGTAGGGGAGATAATTAACTAAGAACCAAATATACTTTCTTTAAATAAATAAGTGAAAGTGATCAGTGAGAGTGCAGATATGTATACCCCACAATTTTTGAAAGTCTAACTAGACAGTGAAATCCTTAAATTTTCAACTGCAAATATAATCTGGTGTTACAAGTGATATTAACATTATACTGCAGCTTCAATATATGCATTCATGTCCAGTGAAGTCTGGAGGAATTTTACAAAGCTTTGTGAAGAAGACAATAAAACACAAGTATAATTAGTCGTGTTACTTTGATTATAAAGAAGAAAAATGCTTAACAAATCAATTAATAACAAGTACAATTTCATTTTCACTATGCCAAATGTCTCTCAAACTATGTAAACCAAATGGTTTTTGGCTGGGTTTGCATGCACATGTGCACACACAGATAGGAATCCTCTAGGAAATGGAAGGAATCTGTTTTTTTCCTTACAAGGGTCAAGTTAATGCTTGATAAAAATGCTTAATGTGTGAAAACAGAGGTGGTGAAGCATTGTGACAATAAGCTACTGAATTCAACAGGGTGGAGATAGTTGAACCTAGTCCAGGTACTGAACATACAGTTTACTAGATGAGTAACTCTGGCATTCTGCATTAACTAGCAGAGATGGTATTTCAGTACAGTTTTAAGTCACCTCAGTACTCTAGTTACAGAATTGTAGTTATTCAGAGTTACTAAAGTAAAACATGCAAATGCTGCAAGTTAGCACTCTTACCTGACTGCCTGAATAGCTGTTCTGAGAGGAACCAGAGGGTCCAACCTGTGAAGAAAACAGAACGTGAAGAAAGAAAAAAGAAAACTTGTATTAGAAAGTTACTCCAGATTAGCTAGAGAATAACACGGCTGATAAACATTAAAAAGTTTGGCATTTTAATCAACAAAGGTAAATTGCCAAAAAGAAAAATAAATTGAGCGACAAGAGGGATAAAGATGTGATTAGAAGCAGCTTTTGATTTGGTCTTGAGGTTTGGGGCAATTAGTAGTATGTCAATGCCTTTGGAGAAAGAATATTTACCATGATGCATCTGCCTTGTGTTGTGTAAGTCCCTCCACGCTGCAAGAAAGTACAGATTCCAGTTAATTTTTATTGACTGGTAAAGAAATGCCAAAATTATTTTAAACAGGTAATCAACTGAATTCACATTCATAGTCTGAGTGAAGTATTCAAGTGTTTCATTGCTTACAATACTTTACATTCTGTAACAATCTGATCTGAGAACTGATGTTAGCTAATTAAAAATAAGAATACAAATACATCAGAATAAATGAGATCTCTTTAGGAAACTACTTCGAATGGTACAATCTTCACTTGACAACCATGAAACAACTGGACCAGTTCTAAAACTGAGGGAGCATAAAACTGGGAAATTGAAGAAAAATTACTCTTACCTTGTTACATTCTAGTTCTATCATAAGCTGTGGGGAAAAAAAAAAAAAAAAAGAGGAAAGATTTGCAAATTATTTACTGGGAAAAAAAAGCAGCTTATTATAGGAAACAGGAAACACATTTGGTGAAGGAGGGGGACACAAGACAGGTGTTGACTCTTGGATAGATCACAAGATGACATAAGTCAGTGTTGCTACTGTCAAGGACCAATATGGTAGATCTGAACAGACTTTTTTTACTTTAGGGTTAAACTACCCATTGTGTTTAAGATGTTTCATATAATCATAATTCTTGGCAAAAAAAAACCCCCAAACTAATTTTTAAGAATATACTACACAGAGCTCCCAGGGTCTGGGGCAGCAGCTATGAAGAGAATAGTACAACAGAATTACAGCAGAGTTCTCCTTATGACACATTTTCTTTTTCTTTATGCTATGGAGTATTTTGATAACTAGATGATTAGTTTCCTTACTTCTGTGGTGGAAAATCAATATTTTGTCATGAATTTACTGAGAGGATTAGGCAGTTAAATTAAAAGTGTTGAAAATATCTCATGATTTTGGTCATATCAGTTAATGGATACATGACAACATATGTCTTGTATCAAGTCAAAGATATTTTAATTTACCATTTAATTTCTAGCATGCAAGTACACTCAAAACATACCTTCCTTTTACTTTTTCCTGTCCCATTAACTGACTCAGAACGCATTGGAGTGAGAGTTTTGCTTTGAATTCCAGTCCAAAATTTATCTAGATCTTGAACAACAGTTGCACTGGAAAGAACACAAAATATTTTTTCTATCAAAATATTTCAGTATAAAATTTTGCAGTTACATCAAGTGTGATTTTTGTTAGACCAGGTGATGTTTTCACACGCTTCAGATCTGCAATAAAGTAGCAGTAAAAGTAGGATAAATTTGTCTTCTGTTTTCAGCAGTTAATCTGTGGGTTGCAAATTTATTTTTAAATTTATCTTTAATGTATTTACCTCAAACTACTATTCTTCTGCTGTTAAAAATGAAAAAAGTTATAACTGAATAGGGTCTAAACTTCACTTATTCAGTGAACTAGTTACATTCCTATTGTTGCTCTTGTAACTTAAAGAGCTTAAAGTGTAAAAACTGGTTTCTCAAAGATCCATGAATAACACTGTGCTTAGTGGAATTATTTACATATATTAACATCTGTAGGAGAGTGTTTACCTTTTATAATTATACTGTGAAAAGGAAATCATGTTATATAATGGACAGAGTGGGAAGTTATGACAAACCATGAAAAAAAACCATGATTGTGGCAAGGCTAGAACATCAGAAACAGCAACACAGATCCACATCAAAATAATCCACAAAAATAAAATTTCATGGTAAAAAAAAAAAAAAAACAGGAAGAAAAAATTATTTACATAAATTGGAGATCTCTGACATCATGTGGAGCAATCCATGTTGTTGTAACTTTCTGCTTCACATCCGAATTTGTATGACTTACTGCTGAATTCTGCAATTAAAAAGAAATAAATACAATTATATAAAATGTGAAAGTGATTTTTTATTTATATTAGGGGAACTGTCTCTACCACAACAGGTACACTGATGTCCTAAAAAGTGCCAAGTAGTTTCTACGTTAGATTTGTATCACACATAGGAGATAAATGTATTTCTTCAGAGAGTCTAAATTTTTATACTCTGCTTATGAAATAACTTTGTTGTATAAAAAAAAGCACACCACTTCCACCAA
The DNA here is from genome assembly GCF_000691845.1 of Merops nubicus. Lineage (NCBI taxonomy): Eukaryota > Metazoa > Chordata > Aves > Coraciiformes > Meropidae > Merops > Merops nubicus. The sequence goes on along the minus strand of NW_008608666.1, from coordinate 5,160 downwards.
TGCTGACTGAAGAATTTAAAAGGAAACCAAGCTGAAGTATCCCACAGATGGAACACATACCGTCACATTATGGCACTCCAAGCCTTTTGTGTTTGGATCTGTAATTTTAAAAGTACCAACAGGAACATCTCCTTCTACTTCTCGAGCTTGTAGATTAAATCCTTTAAAACCAACATCCTTAAGTGCTTCTAGAGTCACTGTGAAAACAGATATTTTGAGAAATTTAAGTTTCATGCACAATTAAAACCTCTGAAATGTTTAAAAAGTAATTTCCCCTCACTCCAAGACCGCATGTACAGAGATTAATTACAGATTTTAAAATTTTAAAAACTGTTACGATTTATTACAGTTTTTAAACTAATTAGCAAGAGAATGACAATAATGGAAAAGGAAAAAAACTAGAGAGGCATTTCTGTGTAAAGTAATGTGACATATATGATTTACTGACAATTTTAAAAGTAATTCTGCTCTACCAAATGCCTACAGCTTCCTTATTAATCTCATTTTCTCCTCAAGCATAATCAGAATATTGACTAGTGGTCCTGCTGGGCAAAAAAAGGTTATTTTCTGTATAATTAGGACAGCAAAGTCGAAATAGCTATGGGAGAAAGAGAATGGCAGTTCTTTCTACCTCTGTTTCAAAAGAAAAGATCAACTTTTGTCTAAGGCTGAACTGCAGAACTTAAAAAAAACCTATGTTACAGCTGGAAAAAGAAGCTAGACAGTTTGTCTTTTAGGTCCCGCATTAAATATGAAAAATTAAGAATCATGAACCACTCGATTTTGCTCCAATTGTTACTGCAGGAGATTAGAAAAATATAAAAGAGAGTAGTTTCACGCTTTGTGTATATATAAACTGAAGTTAAATTTCAAGAGGCATAATCTAATTTGTTATGAGCTATTATAAACTTGCTCTGCTAATGCCAATATTAGGCACTTTCGGAAATAAAATCAGAATAATGGTTTATGCCTGTATATTAATAACGTGTATTTTAATATGTGTGTTAAAAATAAGAACAGAGAAACTGGGAATGACACAGAAGTCAAGGCAAGGACTGATGATACTTTGATAACTTCACATTTCAAAACACGTGCATAATTAGCTTTCCGATTTGTCATCAACTTTCAGTCCTAATTTGCTAACTTTTCCCAGGTCTCCCAGGAGAGATGACAGCTAGCCCTTGAATGCAATGTTAAACCAAGCACAGATGCAAGGTAAAAGTGTTGACACACAGCATGCCAGAGGTGAAACTGCAATATACTCAATGGAAAGACAACCTAATGCAGCTCTCCAAGACCAGGTACTGGATGTTTATGATTTGAAGCAGCAGAAAAGTAGTGCTAAAGCAAGAAAAGCATAGTTAGAAAAAAAAAAGGATAAAAAGAAAAAAAGGGGCAAGGTCAGTACCATCTGGGATTCAGTATTTTTGCATCAGTAAATCCCACAGAACCTCACAGACCAGTCTGCATATACTTTCTCCATTCTTCTCCCTATGTATCACTCTTTGCGGAAGCACATCCATGCTTCTAGGTTCAGGTAAAACAGATTCCCAGTTAGACAGCAGATACTTGGGGAATAATGCTTTTTCAGCTACTGAGATACAACAATGGACATGTGACAGGTTAAAACTCACTTCCATTTCCATGCTTCTTTTAGCACACACATGGCTAGGGAAGGAAGCATTCACAAGCCACTTAAAGCGTGACAGCACCAGGACATGGCATCATAGTGTGCAGAAACAAGGATGTCAAGGTGTTCCATTCAGAGAGCACTTTGAGATTGGGAAGATAATAAGGTGGTTCAAACCACAATAGCTCCACCTCCTACAATTGATAAAATCTGGGATGCTACAAGCTCTTAGAAGGATGATTCAAAATGTGTCACTCTTGAATTGTCTTACACTGCATCCTGAATTTTTACTTCTCTGTAAAATGACAAATTGTGAACAACTAATGAAGAGGGTCCCTTTGTATTGCGGAAGCCTCACAGAGGAGCAAATACTCAATTACAAAGTTTAAGTGCAACTAATTATTAGTCCAGTCTGGGCAGCTGTCCCATATCACTTTAATTTTGTAAAAAAAAAAACAAACCTATAGCATGAAGTTGTACTTATTAGATAGGGAAAAGAAAAAAGAGAGAATCTATTTACAGATATACACATAAATACATATAGAAAAGAAACATTTAAAAAAAGACTAATATCTCGGGTATAGAAGAATGAGATTGAAATAATAAAAAAATTAACTAGACAGAGGGAAATGAGGGAATTTTGTTGGAGACTGTAACTCTGGGAGACACAGATAAAGATTTTATGTCATTCAGATTATTTACCTTGGATTTCATTTCCTGGCTCAAAGTTATCAAATGATACAGCAATAATATATGGTGGTGCAGATGTCTGTGGTTCACTTTGGTAGTTTGGTAACAGAGAATCACAATCAATTGAGGTATTTGTCTGTGGAAAACCAAGGATTCCAGGCAAAAATATCCCACAGAACAAAAAAACAAAGCAGGCTTGTCTCCTCATCTGTGGAACAAAAAGACAGTAGAGTTTGTACTAATTCCTTTTTGGTAGTTGCTGTGTTTGACCAATATCTGCTTTTCTCCAGGGTAGGAAACAGAGCAAGCCTAGAAAGCTGGTCTTTCATCAAACTCATGTATCTTTTAAGAAGACAAATGGAAACAAAATATATACTGGCAGAACAGTAAAATAAATGACACAAATATTTCTATTCTAAGATATTGACTTATTAATGGAAGTATAAATTCTCAGGTAACATGGCAGCAATCCATTAACAGGCACATCTGCTGCATTACAGCTTTGGACTACAGAAGGCTTTAAACAAGCTTCCTCACTGTTGAGCAGGCAGATGTAGCTCAGCTCCTTTGGTATTTGAGAACTAGGACATAATCCTTGGTCTCTCCAACTGCTTTTTGTAGAAAGTTTTAAAAAAATATTTGTTTCCTGAAGGATTTAACAAAGGACTTTGGCAAAGTCCTTTGGAACTTCTAAAAAATTTAAAGACAGTAAATTGTTACTGCATGCTTCCTATGGGTTAAGAATAAATTATACCTGGTACAGCAATTCACAATAGCAACCATAAGGCAGGACTGAAGTCCAGTCTTCAAGGTTTGTCAGTGGAAAGAAAAGGTGTTTCCTTTATAATTTATTTGCAGTACTGAAACTGATAGTAAACCATTTCCAAGAAAGAATGGAAAGGTTTCCCAGCAGTATTCTCAGGTGCTCAATACCAGATTTTATGGCCCATGTTCAAAGCATACACATTCAATCACAGCACCGCATAATTTGTGAGGCCATTACATCTTACAAATATCTCACTGTTCCAGTTACAAAAGTGCTGATACAATAGTTAAATGGCAAGTCGTATTTAATAACACTATTCTTGATGCTGTCTGCCACAGGATTGCTTTGTGTGATACAACAGGCTGCAACAGAAAGAATGGAGATATTTACTTGAGTTTTTCAAAGCATTTCAAACAGAAAAGATATGTTCAATTTATATCCTCTACCTGTGTATCCAAATTTGTGCATGAATGGGTAAGACCATTCAGTTTTGTATGTGTTAATGAGGTAAAAAGCATCTGGAAGCAGGGGGGACAAACTTCAGAACACAATTCCAAACATCCATGAACTCAACTCTAAACTTAAACAGCTCTTTTAAAAGCCACTGAGTCCACAGCTAATAAAACAGGCAACTGAAGTGTTGAAAGATTTCCTACAGGAAGATGATGAAGGCTTGCATGGCGTCACAACCAGTAAGTGCAGGAACCAGAGGAGCTCTGTATGCAAGTTGTCATGTCCTTAGAGCAGCTGAAGACTACCCCCCCCGAAAGTCTCAGGAAAATGTCACTTAAATGGGATCCTGGTAAGCATTATGCTATGGTATCAGTATACTGGGTGTGGTTATCCAATCTCTTGGGTTGATTTTGACATGGCATACCTCTAATTAAATTTTAAACACAGATCGTAGGTGCTATTATATTAACAGATGTGGTAAACAGTGATTTAATATGAACCAGCCTATATGTTGTTGAAATCTGTCTGACTCATGGAGAGATGGAAAAAAAAAAATCAGTTTCTAATTAGATGTTCTATTTCAAAGCACTAGTTCAGCTGGGATTGGAAAATTGTCTGGAGCTGCACTCTACCACGAAAAAAACCCAACAATCTGAAACCTCCTTTCCTATTTCTCTAGCTAGAAGAGAGCCAGGAGCAAGTACAACAAGTTGAAACACAGCTGAGATGCCTTCTCTTTGCATCAGCTCTCTGATTTAACAGTTCAAGAGCTATTCTAAGATTCTCATCACACCATCCTTTGGAACTAGGTTTTAGATGAGGAAAAGAGATTAGCATCTTAGAAAATTCCAAGTCGAGACTTGAGGCAGACGAAAAAAAATTTCCGTGGACCCTGAGTGAGGTGTAATACACGTTCAATGCAATCATGTTATATTATATCACAAATTTACCTTTTCTCCATGAAAAATGTAAAGAAACTAAAAGTAAATATTAATAAAATAGAAGCATAGGGAATTGTGGAAAATATTATTTGCAAGCTCTAATTGGATATAATTATGAAAAATTAACTGTATCCTCAGTTCTTTCATCTGATGGAAAAATTCTATACTTTTTTTTTTTATCACAGACACTATCCCTTCTTCCTAAGAGCCTCTACAGACCCCATCTTTGCGGTACCTGAGCTGCTACCTTAAGAATCCTCTTCTACATTTAGACTAATACAACTTCAGGCCAACAATTAAATCCCTGGGTGTTAGTTAGTTGGCTACCGCATTTGAAGTCTAGTGGACTATGGAAGAGACACTTTGATGGTTTGCTTCTCCAGAGCCTTGGGCAAACTTCTGAACAGAGACAAAAGTTGTGTTAAAAGCCTTTAAATACAGAGCATTTAATTAATTTGATAAATACTTTTCTGTAATTTGAAAAACACAGTCCTGGGAAGTCCTGCCAGCCGTTTAAGACTCAGCCCTGTACACCCCTTCCTTAATCTCACTCTTTGGGAGTGTTTTTCTCCTTTCTTTTCTCCTCCTAGGTGCTCTCGATGAGCCACAGACTCGCTCTTCAGCCTCCGAGCACAAACCTCGCCCGCACGCGCGCGCCCGGCGCACCACATCCCCGCCAA
>NW_008608665.1:0-4154 GCF_000691845.1 Merops nubicus | reverse complement strand
TGTGCCCAACACACAGCATTGGCTGGCCTCTGGGAGTCGTGGCATTTGGGTGGGCCTGGGTGCTACAAGGGCTGGGGAGGGCTTTTGTTCTTCATTTGGAATTGTTGTCCTGACTTTTAAGAGATTAATAACCCCTGGTCCCGTGGAACAAGGACTGCTGCTGCCAAGGGCACTGCCACGTGGGTCTGGGTGATGGAGCGGGGCGGTCCAGCCGGGGCCAGTGTGGAGGGGCTCAGGGGTTCTGGGGAGGGTGTCAGGAGCCAGTAACACTGGGCAGTGTGTCACATCCCTGTGACACGTTATCCTGATGACAGAACTGACCTGGGGTAGCTGGAGTGCCAGGCTGTGCCAGGGCTTGGCATGCCAAAAGGGAGCCGTGTTCCTGGGAGGGCTGAGCGCTTCATTAGCCCCATTCTGGCCAGGATGGGTTTCAGTGGCTTCCAGATAGAGCAGGACATTCCTGCGTTGCTCCTGCTGTTAACTTGGCTGCACTATTATTTGCAGTGCAAACATATCCTTGCTGTCTACCTCAGCCGGGCCATGGGAGCCTGCCAGGAACTCTCTGTCTCCGAGGAGCAGCTCGCAAGCATGTTAGTGGCTGAGGAAGAGGATGAGGGATGATGGATCTGCATCGTGTGGATGTGCTCTTGGTGTGCCCTCCCAGCTGTGTAGCTGGCATTTTTCATCTCGACAAGGCTGTCAGATGCTCCTCGTGGCTGGCAGATTCTTCCTGTTTTGCAGCCAAGCGTGACATTAATTAGCACTGATAGATTAACTTGTGCCCATAGATTAATTAATAAATGTTAAGAGGCCTGCGTTGACTTCAGTTTCATTTATTTAGGCTATTCTTGGGATTTCTGAAGATGTTTGAACTGTGATATTGTGTGCTTGTGATGTGGGGATACAAACGCTCCAGCGGGTCTCTTACTTCCCCATTAAACCTTGTTAGCTCTGCTGGTGCTGGGACTAACCCAGCACCCTCCCAGTGCCTGCTCGAGGCAGCTGCTGATTCACCACTGGCAAACCTGGAGCAGGGAGCAGGGCAGGGACCCCTCAGCACCTGGAGACCGAGGAGGGGGCTGTGTGTCCACTGGGATCTGTGGAAGCATCACCTGGTCACCATGCTTTCAAATCACCCCACTGCAGGCAAGGTGAGCGCCTGGTGCTGGCAGGCACCTCACACCTCACACCCACATCTCCACCTCACACCTCACACCCACATCTCCACCTCACACCCAGGGGAAGGAGGCTGCTGCTCCCCCATCCCACACACCAGCACTGGCAACAGGCACCGTCCAGCTCCGAGCTCAGGCTGCCCCTCGTGTGAGGCGCCGCGGGAAGCGACGGGGCACGGCCCGAGCCAGGTCCTGCAGGGGGGGAATTAAATGGGCTGTATGCAAATAAGAGTTACTGCAAGTACAAACCTGGGCAGCGTGAGGAAAGTGCACCCAGCCTACGGCCATCGGAGCAGGAGGGAGTGAGAGCTGAGCAGCCAGAGCTGCACCCACCGCAGGCAGCGCCTCTGCCCGTGGACTCCACGTTTGTACAGAAACCTTCAGGGCTTTCCTGTGAGGGGGCGAGGGAAGTGGCCTATTTTTATTTTTCCTTGGAATGATTTTGGCTCAGATCCACAAAGGCACTTAAATGTGCCTAAAGACCACAGTGACCCGGGCCACAGCTAATAATGGATAACAGCCCGATGGCACAGTCATCCTAAGGACACCCCGCAGCTCTCTGCAGGAATTCTGGCTCATAAGAAGGGCATGAAAGGTAGGAGTGGTGGATGCTGAGCCCCATATGAGCAAGTGTTCTGGGACCAGCTGTCTCTGCTTTGCAACACTCTGTGGTTCAGTCTGTTCCTGCTGTCCCAAGTTTGGGTCATTCTCCGCCAGCAGGAGAGGAGAGGTACCTTCGGTGCTGGGAGATTAAACATGGCTTGCAACCACTTTGCAGCACTGCCAGACCTGCAGGTGAAACCCTGCTTGTTTCCAGCCATGATTAACAGGAGGAACACAGCCAAAGATAATACAGGAGGGAAGGAATGAAAGGAGAGAGTCAAACCCTGCCCAAATGGCAGGAGGTGGCTACATGTGTTAGCTGGACTATGACCAAGGCAGATGCAGCGAAGCTGAATGGGGCTGTTAAAGGAGAAACACTTGGGACAGTCACTTCAACTATTCAGATTCTTTTGGGAAATGACAGTATTTGGGATGCTAAGCTGTAGCTAAATTTGGAGATTGCATAAACACGGACAAACCCATTCAGAGCTTGCTGGTGATTCAGCCAGGTCTGGGGCTGGCTCTCATGGCCGAGCGGCTGCGCGGACGGCAGCGAAACCATCACTCCTGGGGAACTGTTCTGTCTGCACAGAGGGCCCCAAGTCACACTGAGCTGGCACAGAGCTGGCACAGCAGCTGCTGCAGCAACTGCATTTCTTCAGATCAGCTTCTCAGCTGATTTTACACCATATTTGTCATTATATATGGCAGAGAAATGAAACTCTTGGGGTCTTGTATTACCCCCCCCCCTTTTAGTGCAATACAGTTAAAATAATAAAAAGCTGATTTCTATATGATTCAAGTACAATTTATCAGGGACAAACTGCTCCAGGCATCACAGTCTGTCCACTGGACCTGTTCCTCAGGAACTGGCTGTGTTTAAACTTCCTTCCCTGGCACCTGGCTCTGAAGAGCCTGCTCCCCAGCTGTCTCCCAGCACGAGTTACCACTGAAAACCATATTTAATAACACCTCCTGGAACTCCAGCTCCTCACTGGTCCCATGGTGATGCTGCTGGCATCGAGTGCTTCAGAGAGAGAGAGATGGTCCCACTTCACCACGCAGGGCCCTTCAGGGAAGATTCCTGTTCATCAGAGGGCCACAACGTGGCAGCAGGTCTGAGCTGGCTGAGAACAGGCTCTGCCTCCTGTACCACAACTGGCTCTTGGGCACGGAGCAGGGAGGCTGGTTGATGGTTTTTCTGCGTGCCCTCCCTGTGCCTCTCAGCTGTGGCATGGAGCTGCCCTGGGAAGTGAGACCTGGCAGAAGCAGTGGCTCGTTTCCAGCAGCACAGGTACTGTCACACTGCCTGCAGAAGGGAGCTCCCAGCCAGAAGTGAATGCCCTGGTCTTTCTACCCTTCTCTGCTTTTGCATATCACAGTTGCATGTGAAATCAGGTGCAGTAGTTACGGAGCTGTGGCTGCAGTTATTAACTGGCAGGGCTAATTAAGACTGCTCTGCTGTTGAGTGGGCTTTGTCCTGACAAAGGGCCAGGACTGCTGGCTGGCTGCAGAGGCCAGGCCAGGCAAGCTGGGAGGTGGGCTTCTTCCCCAGAGAGCCTGGCCAAAACAGGTCCCAAGTCAAGGCACTGCAGCTTCTCAAGCAAATTAGCCCCTTCCAGTGGCTTTTGCTACTGATGCAGGTCAGGAATTTAAAAAAAAAAAAAAAATAAAAATGTCTGTAAGGAAAAAAAAAAAACACTCCCAGCTTCTGGGGGGTACTGGGCTACCAAGGAACCCCAGCACAACCAAATTTTAGGAATCAGGTGAGCTGCAGCATCCAGCTACCACAGCTAGAGCCTGCACCTCTGGAAGCACTGCAGGGCTGCCAGGTTTTGGCTTGGGAGCAAAATCCTGATGACACAGCTCATGTCTCCACGGCTGCGTTTGCATGAGCTCAGTGACTCTGGATCAGAGCAGCTGAGACCATCAGAGCACTCCTGCCTTTTGCATTTGGATAGCTGGGAACAGACTGGAGAGCAAACCTGAAGCACTGGCCTGCACAGTCCTGTAGGCCAAAGTGATTTAAAGGCAATAATAAAACCACCGTTCTAAAACTTCAGCCAACTCTCTCCTCACATTTTTGTCTTTCAGTAAGTAGGGGTTCCACACTGGAGCCAGAAATAGCTGGCCAGTTCTGGCCTTGTTTTCCCATCAACATGGTCACGTCCCTCAGAGCCTGGAACACAGATTCAGTTTCACACTGAGTAAGACTTTTTCCCATCGGAGAATACGAGCTGCATCAAACAATTGATGGAATAATTAGGGTATTACCAAAGTGCTGTCAAGTATGGACTTACAGAACAACTCCAAAACAGAACACAAAATTATTACTCCTAAATGAATATTAAAAAAATAATAATAATAATAATTAAA
>NW_008608664.1:0-2952 GCF_000691845.1 Merops nubicus | reverse complement strand
GAACTAATGCATCCTGTTTCTGAGCCAGTTCTTTGTCACTGTGCCTCAGCACTTTGTCCTGTGCTTTTTCCATGTGTCCAGTTCAGCATCTGCTGTTTTTCACTGGAGAACTGGTGAGGCATGGTGGTAGATGCTGTGGCTCAGGAAAAGGAGGCTGTCTCTTGGTGAGTCTTCACAGCAGAAGCAGTGAAAGTGGGTAGGAAAAAGGAAGATGGGAGTGATTAAATTTGTGTGCTGTTAATTCCTCTTGTCAGACTGTGGGAAGACCTCCGTTTGTATTATTTTCCCTTCTTTGTTTTCCTAGAGAGTCACTCTTGCCTAACCAGAAGCCCTTTGTATTGTTCTTGCAGGCTAGGTTTGTTCACTCCTAGCAGTTGGTGCCAGCAGCAAGTGGCACCAGTGCCAGGGCCAGTGTTTTTCCTTTTCTCTTACTTCATGCATACGTTCTCCAGATACAGTGGAGTCTCTTACCTGGTCACTTGGTCTCCCTAAGGATTTTCCACTCTTAAACACCATTACTGTGGTAAATTAATACCTTTAAGAGTTCTAGTTGTGTTGCCAAACGTGCCAGAGTGGTCATTTTGTTTTTTTGTGGGCAGGGACAAAGCTCAGAATGGACATCTTATAAATTGAGTACTTTACCTTGTTAACTTTTTGTTTTCAAAAGCTCAAGTTAAGGCCTGATATGTTGCTGCAGCCTATAACATCTCAGAATTAATTGTGGTGGTGTATTTTTTTTAAAAATTACTAAAGATGATCTACAGGGATTAGGACGAATTCAAAATGAGATGACAAAGTAATACCTAAAACAAGAAAGAAATCTCTGAAGCTGAATGATAAACCTGCATCAGACTTCTGATTGAGGCAGTGATTCACAAGGAGCCTGAAGCTATGATAACATGTCCACATTTTGTACTTTAAATTATAAATGAGAACTAGTTTAGAACAAGATCTGGACCTTATGTGCCTAGCAATAATTTGGGAACAAGAGGACATGGGTGAAATTGCTCTGGCTAATTTTAAGAAAGGTTTTGTCTGGAGCTCATTGCCACAAGTGCCTGTGGAGGCCTAGAAATTAGCAGCAATTAAAGGAAAAAAAAAGTGTATGTTTATGTAGGAAATGATAGAGAATTATTATATTGCATGGAATGATGTGTTCTGACTTTACAGAGCAGCAAAAGTTCAGAGGTTTTTGCACCTTTAAAGTAGGGAAGGGTGTAACAGCTGCCCTACTCCATCAAAGCATGGGTTAGAAATGAAGATCTCATGTAAGCAGAAGCCAGATATTTATGGTTTCATTAACTAGAAACCCACTTATTCACAATGGTTATTTTTCAGGAAGCTGTCCTCGTGCTTGAGAAATGGAATGGTCAGCACAGCAGTGCCTTAAAATAGCACGTTGGGTGCTGGAGCTCTGGCATCAGAGCTGCACTGGCCAGCCTCCAGGAGGCCTGTGAGAGAAGGAAAAGGCTTTTAAGTGTTAAAGCTTTAAAAGGCAGCTTCTGATGTTTAAATTTGCTAAAATTTTAAAACCACGTGCCTGTTTAAGAAAATACTGGAGAGCAAACTTAAACTCCTGTGAAGACATGCTGGGTAGGGACAGTTCTTACTGGCAACACCAGACAATTAAATCTGTTCCAGGAGTACCTGTAGGACTGCCAGTGATGAAGAATTACTGAAGTTGTGCAGAGTCAAGTGGTAGCTGTACCAGTGAGGTAAAAAAGTAAACTTCAGCAGCTGGATTTTCCTGTTCTCCCTGCTGGCATGCTTTTTCAGTGCTTGGTTGGATGTCAGGGTACACTGTGGGCTTTCCTAGTCCAGTTCCTCTTTACAAACACAGAAATTTGGTTGTGGGGTTGAATGGATGTTGTCCTCACAGGACGCTGCAGGTACCAGGAGGAGGGAAGGGCTTTGGCAGCAGCCTCCCTCTCTGCTCCTCCAAGAGTCATCCTTGATAGCTGCATCCTGCCTCAGGGGAGGAGAGGTGCCTACTGTGGTGATAACCCCTCTTGGAGTGCCTGTGGATAACTCCATTAGCTGTTGCTAATGAATAAATAGGCAAGCAGCAAGCGTTTAAAACTACCAGGCTCTCAGTTTTACTGCTGCCTGCAAAGGCCCCTGAATAAAAGATGCTAAATGCTTCCTGCCCTTCCCCTTCCAGTTCTGTCAGGTAAGTGCTGCTACCAGAGTTGCTCTGAACTGTCTTTACAATAAAAATCCCCAAAACCAGGACAGTTCAGGCTGCTTCATGCCTGTGAGGTTGCATTTTCAACTAGGGAGCTGATAGTCATTTTAGAGAGTGTTACCAGGACTCTGAGATGCAGCATAACTCTTCCCAGAGTGCTGCTTTTTCAAATGCTTTAAGTAACACTGAGAAAAAAAAATGGACTTTATGCTACTAATAAATTCCAGAGCACATTTTTTCAGATTTCCAGAGTTGCTGGTGTCTCAGATGCTTTGCAGATCAGTGAGCACGTCAGAGGTCGCTGAACCCTGAAGGAGACAAGTAATCTGCTTAGGTGCTTTTTCTGACTTTATTTAGGACTTCTTGTTTGTAATACATTTTAAATAGCTTTCTTCTCATTGTGTTGTATGTGTTTTGATCCATCCAACAGCAGAATGCTTTCACAGAGTGGAATGTGTGTGTCCTGTCCAGTCTGTGGAAGTGTTTTGCTTGATGAGTTGATGCTTGGACAAGACCTGATCATCATCCCCAAACGAGTTCCATTGTGGGAAGGGTTTAAGTCAAAACCTGGGTTCACACAAGCCCCAGGAACTGTATCTGACAGTTCCTTTCCTTATCGTGTGGCTGTTGGCTAAATATTACTGTTCTGTTTGCTCTATTGCACCTGTCCCAAGAATGCTACTTCAGAACCTGGAGGAGTCTGCAGACTTTTCAGGGGTTGTACTTGGGCTTTGGAGAGGGTGTTTGATTAGATTTTCAAGTGGAGC
>NW_008608663.1:0-14286 GCF_000691845.1 Merops nubicus | reverse complement strand
GCGGCCCTGCCTGACACCAGCACACACACACACAACTCCTGTGCTGCCAGCCCTCCGGAGGCAACGGAGCCGCCCGTGCCGCTGTGAAGTGCGTCAGCCTGTTCCCTTAAACACTTCCCAAAAACTCCTGTTTTCCACAGACCGGATCTCACCCAGTCTTTCCCACATGCTGTCAGCTCGCAAGGCTTTCAGCGAGACTGGCGCAGAGCCTGAAGCCTTCCCCAGGCTTGCACGTGGGGAGAGTCCTTTCCACCCTCTGCTGCCAGCCCCGCCGGGGGCCAACGCACACAGGCTGACCCCCTACAGCTTAGAGCAAACAAAGCCCAACATAAAAAGGAACCTAACATCAGCCTTTGCATTTGTTCCTTTCCTGACTGCAAACCTGAAATTGTTTAAAGAATAAACTATTCATCAAATACTGCCAGTGGTTTAATTTGCTATGAAGCATGGTAAAAGCAAAATGAGCATTTGACACCGCCTCAGAAATATGCATATGTGCAATTCTGCCTCCCGAATCTTTAAACTCCTGCAGCTTATTACGCACACAAAGAAATCTATAATATTTTTGTGAAACAATCTCTGTGTAAAATCCTTTCCAAACACTTTACTAATCAGACCTGATGTGCTATGAACAGGACAGTACTCTAATTTGAGATTAAGAAAAATTAAAGAATATTAAAGACCTAGATTCCTTCATACTTTCACAGGAATTAGCAGCAAGCCAATCATGCACAAATGAAAAGGTTTCCTATTCTTTTGAGCTTTCCAGTTACCTAACAGCGTGTACTGAGTAACAGGTTGGGCAAGACTTATTTGCATAGCAAGGACTAAGTAGGAACAGAAAGAGATTAGCAATGTTTGTAGAAAGGATCAGTTTATATGTTGAAAAGCCTATTAAAAAAAAAAAAAAAAGAAAATCTTTCCTGCAGTCTCTGCCAGCCTATAATCATTCCAGAAGTATTTCCAATTTTTCCATCTACACACACACAAGCACCTGCTAGTTTTCCTATGGTTTGTAACTGTTATTCAGTTTTATTGGGAGGCACACATGCTCCATATCTGAGTGTCTCTCTGTGCTGGAGTTTCAGACTGCATTTGAATCATTAGCCTGATGCCTATATAACAAAGCACCTCATTGTCATTCAAAAGGACTTGGGAATCGTTCAAGCTGTGCAAGAGCAATACCCCATGACAGGGGGCATTAGGCAGGTACCGAGGCATGCCTAATGCACATTGGCAAAGCACATGCCACTGCAAAACAATGGAGCCTATCTTACCTTTCCTTCACTGCCTTCAGGAAACAATTACATGCAGTTCATTTTACACCAGATATTACTTTTAGCAACTAAAACCAACTACTCCTTTAAGGGAATGCTAAGTAAAAAAGCAGCAAATACTTTTTCCCTTCAATTCTGAACACATTTACTCAACAGCCTTCTAATTTTTCAATTAAAAAAAAAAAAAAAAAAAACAAAACAAAAACACCAAAACCAAACACCAAGATCTTTTCTCACATCACCTGAGCCTCCACTGGACAAGCCCCTATCTTCTCCTTGGTGTTGGAGGCCAGGAGAAGCAGTGAACTGCTAGTGACATAGCTCCAGCACCGTCAGCAGCGCGGGGGTGCAGGAGGTGGGGACACCCCGCTCCGGCTCGGCGCAGAGGCAGCAGCCAGCTCCCGTTCCCACGGGACAGCAGCGTGGGCTTGGCAGCGCCCAGGCCCACTGCAAACACTGGAAATCCCTGGCTTGGGGCGGGCACGGCACTCGGTCTGGGTCTGTGAGCACCAGGGAGCCCAACAGGCGAGCGGGACGTCCCAAACGCGCCAAAGAAAGGCTCGAGTGGCAGAGGGGCTTCTGCAGGCAGGTGAAGTCAGGCACCCTCGCTCTTGGGGGGAACCACCCAGAAGGCTGTGGGAAAGTGGAACGCTGCTGGCAGGGGCCAGCAAGGCTGCTTCCAAAACACTACCTTGCCTCCCTGAGCAACATGCGCTCTGGGAGCAGGTATTGCCCGATAACCATGCTCTGTCCTGGAGAGCACACAGCTGTACACAAGGTCAACTGCCAGCTCAGTGTCAAACTAACCTTCCTTTATCTGCTGCTGCCTAACCTAGGTGAGATATCTGAAACGTGGACACAGCTTCTGTAAGGACCAATGTGTCTTGAAAGGCTTGCAGCAATGTCAAAAAATGGTAATACCAATGTGCCTTTGAGCACATCTCTTTTGTTGCCTAAAAACATGAGGTGTTTTTTGTGAACCACATAACACAGCAAAGGCCATGGTTTTTACAGGGAGGCAGAGAGCCATTTCTAGCTGAAATGGCAAACTACTACACACCAGGAGTTATCTGCCAATAATTGGGCAATGTGCTGATTAATACTTTTTCTGGGTTGCCTAAGGACAGTGCATGCATGAGTATCTCGCCACTATTAATTAATCACTCTTTGTGCATTTATCCTGGCAGAATTAACGTGTCTCACACAATGAATACCCTGAATGAGGCAATTTCTACCTCCAAAAGCACTTACTATTGTCAGTTTATTTGCCCTGCTTACCCTGATGCTCAGATTGGCAATAAATCATCGTTCTTAGCTGCTGAAGTGTTTAGTGTCTTTCATTCAAAATTCTTTCCTCCCCACTGTCCCCCCTGCAAGTACAGTAATCATGCTGAATAGTCATTTACAGCACTGCAATTAAGAGATTATTCCATTAGGCTTTGTACTTCTATCCGGTTTTACGTTTCCATTAAAAGCACTTTGTTAAACAATTGAACAACAAACGTAATGCAACCACAGGAATCTCAAGAGCACCTGCCTGTCAGGCAGAGCCCCTGCGAGGCAGCCCAGGAAGGGCAGGCAGTGCTGCCGGGTCAGCAGAGACACCCTCCTCTCATGTAGGGCCCCAAAACCAGGGAGAGGACGGGCAGCACAGCCATGGGTGGGCCAACGCAGAGCGAGCAATGGAGGAGCTGACTACCTGCCAGGAGTCCGGGTGAAACTGGAGACCCTGGCTAGACACAGCTCTGTGCAGGACGAGCTCCTCTGCAATCACCCCATCGCAGCTCCTGCCTCTGTGAGCCCAGTGACAGTGTCAAGGAACCTTCGCTTCTGTAAGCGACCACTGCTGTCCCTTCCATTTCAGTAGGCATACAGGCCTCAGGGATTCAAGTACTTCAGACATATCATCTATACATTTCTGTCATTAGGCTGAGTGGGAAGAGGATGGCCCATTTCCAAGGAAGCACCTATTTAGAAAGGAAACTTAACTTGATATTCAACTTGCAGAAGAACAGAGCAGTGAAGAAGTAATCTTCCCTGTCTGTAAGCTGCACGCTTTTCCATCTGCCTGATGCATGACACCCCTTGCCTAACAAGTTAACAGCTAGGAAGCAATGGACCATGGGAATAAATTAGAAATTTAGTCTAATAAATTAAATTAGAAAAGTAGACATAGAAAGGATGTCTACTACAGGAACCCGTCAAAAGAACAACAACAAATGAGGTTGGGACACAAAGCTGTTTTCTCCACAGTATCTCCTTTAATACAGCATTTCTATCGGTTTTTCAAGGGGAAGAATATTTTTAAACATCACTTCTGAATTTTTCTTTTGCTACATCTGAGAAAATGACTTTTCATCCCTCTCCCCACTGTTTTGGCTAAAGAAATGATTACTGCCAAATTAGAGAGCTACAGGAATCAACACTCTTAAGGGAGCCGAGTGGAAACTTTACTGAATGCAAGACTTACACACGTGTCTCCACAGTTAGGTACAGCACAGATATCAAGTCTGTTCTTAGGGTAACAACTGAAATAACACTATTTAGCCACAAAAAGACAGGCAAAATGATGGAATATCAACTACATGTTCATTACACTTTAAAATTAACCCAGATTACATATGCCTTCATAAGCATTACAGAATAGGGGGTTTGTGTGTGTTTGTGGTTTTCTTTTTTTTTGTTTTGGGGTGCAGTAAGTTTTCATTATAAATTCTCTCACAAGTTGTTCAAATAGCAAAACAACATGAACACACATCAATACAGCTGCTAAAACGGGACCTGAGAAGCTTTTGGTTGCAATTACCAGATTATAATTACAAACTGCTTTCATTTAAGAAAGACGGCACTGAAAGGTAGAGCCAGACTACAATCAGCTGTCTCTGCCGCGTAAGAGGAACAGCAGTAGGCTCCCAGCACATAAAGTCAGTCTGCCCCTCCAAAGACGTATGAAAAAGGGACGTGTAATGAGAGAAATTATCTACTGTAAGTCAGTTTGCTCAGTTTACTTAACCGAGTTAGAGAGAAAACACTTTCCACATCATTAGGAACCAAGCTGATTCACGTATTTAAGTAATGGAAGAAACGGCCTGGGAGCCAAGTTCTAATGTTTTCATTTCTGCAGACTGACAATCTGACCCATCCCCTTTAACCCCCTGTGGTCCGACCTGTGCCGAGCTGCCAGGCCCGTGCAGCACAGCCCCAGCCAGGCAGGGACAGAGGCCCGGCGTGGTGCTGAGGGGCAGGTCAGCCCATCCACCCACCAGGAGCCCGGGGCTGCTCTGGAAGGGTGCGGGATCAACACCAACAAAAAGTTAAGGGCATCTTCAGAGGGGAAGTCTAGGCTGAGCTGCAAAAAAAAAGCTGTTCACACTTTTAATTCTCCTTTATGAAGTTAAATTATTCATCCCAAACTGGCTAGGCTGCCTCGTAGGCACAACTGCATGTATCTGCATAGCCAGTCTTTGTTAAGACAAAACCAAACCCAAACACTCTCTGGTATGCTTTATTCTTGTGCGAAAGGCTGCAGCCTGTAGATAAAATGCATAGCTATTCACAACCAACCCTTCAGCATGCCTCTATACTCAGAGATGATAATGTTTCGTGAGAGATGAATTTAAGCTAGTTACTCTCCCCTGAGCTGTTGTTATTAACAGTTCCCCAGTAAGCTACAAAACTGTTCAATACAAACACAGGTGCCCTGCTAAGAAAATCAGGAAAGTAAAGCTTTCCCCAAATGAAACACACTGAATGATAAACTAAAAGAGGTTTCTCCATACTTAACTTATGGAAAAAAACCACTTTAACACCTGTTACAGCTAGATGGCACATCTTTACAGCATTATTAATGTCACCAGTGTCCTATTTTAGCTTTCTTACTTTCTATTTCTCGATTGCATTGCACTATCTAACTTACAAACTCGGGGTTTTTCCAAGAGGGAAGATTTCTGCCAGTTCCTTCATATATCACATAATTTTAATCCTGGTAGCCTGATGACACTAAAAATTCCCTGTATCTAAAAGAACAAAAGTCACACAGGTATTCCTTTAGCAGCATATGTATTTAACAGAAAAGTCTGGGAGTACTGGTGCCATTTTTGTTGCAAACACAAAGAACTGAAAGGGAAAGCTTTGTGGCACTGAATTCACTAAATGACCAAAAATCATTTTGCAGAGGTGAAACACTGAGTTACTGAATTTTTCCAAGTTAGACAATTTAGGAAGCTTTTTTGGTCTATTATTTTTAATGCCTCAGTGTATGACTCAACTGCTTTTCATGCAGAATGCAAGGGGAGAAAATCCCCTCATGTCTCTGAATACCACATCTCATCATTAAAGTCTCATCTCCTTTTAGAAACACGATCTCAAAGAACAGAACACAATTCTACCTTTTTTTCCTCTATTTCTTTGATTTGGGCAGTTGCAAAGAATTTTCTTCAGCACTAAACTAGTAGGTTTTTTACTCTTGTAGTCCATTAAACAGAACCAGGCACTCCCTCTTAGGAAGGTCACAAATACTAGCTAAGCAAAGAAAGCCTATTACTAGTTGCTGAAGCTAATCCATATAAAATTAATAGGGGTTTGGCAAACAGATAAACATTGCTATCCAAAATCTTGGCAAAGTGATCACACTCCCTTCAAATATTAAGGAACTTGTTTATCTTGTTTCCAGACTAAAAGTTACAGAATATCATGTGTTAAATCAGAAATCCAAAGATCGAACCCAAAACTTCATCTATTTAAGTATTTCTGAGACACACAACATTTAGACAAGTTGAAAATTGTGAGCTTTCAAACACTAATGTGCATAAAATATGGAGACATGGGAAAAAAAACCATAGAAACTGCACATGGTTCTGAACTGACATTCTTCAAGCATTAAAACTAGGTAACTGTTTTTGAAAGAAGTACTGCTTGCAGTACTGCCCTAAGTTTCCTATCAGCCTGCACAAAAGACAACCACAGGGAAAGCATCCTACAGCAATGCTGCCTCTCCAGACCGGGAGGTACCTCAAATCTGGGCATGCAGAGCAGCTGAGATCTCCCTGCTGCACAGGCTGGGACTGAGACACTAGAAGTGGGCTTGGCTTTCTGGCAGCAAATACTAAAGAGAGGCACAAATAATAAAACTGCAAAGAGACCAGCCACAGCAAGGTACGTACCATACTGGTGAAGGCAGACCCCAAAATCTCTCCGAGCAGGATGATGAGTTTTATTTCTCATGCACTTTTACTACTCGGGCAGTACTTGCAGTTCAGCACAAGAATCACAAGAGACAACACGACACGAACTCTCAAGTACCCTCACACTATTTCTAGTGACTGCTTTCCACCCTCCTTGGTCCACTCTCAAAACAAGTACCAGAACCCAAATGCAACCACCTCACACACTGAAGTTTCAACACAACAGTCTAAAAAAAAAAAAAAAGCAAAAAGGAAGAGCAGCTGTACAAAGTATTTTTGCCAAAGGACACCCAGTATGAACAGAGCAGTAACTGCAGTCCTCGTGCCAGACTACTGCAGTAGTGATGGAAAAAAATAGTTTCTCCAAAGGAGACACATACTATGAACCCAGCGATTTATGCATGAGACATCTTTATTTTTCTATCCATATATACCACAGGGGCTTTAGTGCTTCTTAAAATCTAGACAGATAGAAAATTCTAGAAGTAACTTTAAAAACAACCTTTAAAAGGCAAGTGTAACATTGCAGTAAAGTAGAAGAGAGGATTTCAGGTTGGACTACAGGAAACAACACAGTCCCACTGGCCAGGGAAAGGCATTTTCTTTCATCAGTTAAGAGTTAACTGATGAACAAAGCAGACGATCTCACTACAAGGGCCTCAGCAAAGAATGGACACACTGTGGTCCAGAAGAGCTCCTTAGCCAGAACACCTTATATCCCCCTCAGAAGCCACATAGCAGAAAAAGCAGCCTTATTCACCAGCATCACCGAGTTTACACTAAGCTCAGGCCAACACAATTACCCCATCTCTGCAGGGTATTTGCTGCCTGTACATTCAGCTATGCTAGCAAAGCTTCCCACGGTAAGCAAGACCTGGAAGCCGCAGTGACAGATGTGGTGGCCACCAGAGACAGGGGCCTCTAGGTAAGGGCAATGCTAAGGGTGTATTTAAAAAAGAAGCAAACCTCCCTGCATCCCAGGACAGCCAGCCCTTGCTATCCTTCTGTTAGCACAATGTATTTTAGCAAAGCTATGAAGAAATAGGTCCCTGGCCTGACAGCCTGTTCCCAGCAGAACCAGAGGCTTACTGGCACCAGGAAAAACAACTCCTGGTAGAACAGCTTGTTCTGCTGAGAGGACAGGGGCTGTGGGGACAGGGGAACGAGGCATTTCACAGAAGCACTCCTAAACTGCCAGCGTAGTCGGTCTTCAAATTAGGATGATTTTCCAAAACAGTGTATGGGGAGGGAAGGATTCTTGAGAAATAGCTGCAGACTAGTTACAAGGGAGAGTTCCTAAGCTATGCTTGCAACAATGAATTATCTTGGTAGTATCTTTTTAAGGCCAACCTAACGAACTGCAGAAGCACAGGAATACTGAAAGCAATTTCTAGTCACACGTGTACAACTCTCCAAAGATGTAAGCATCCCTTTACTGCTACACATTTTAATCATTCCTTTCCATTTCAGACGCTAGCAGATACCACATTTCAAACTGCAGTGCCCGTGACTCCTCTCAGGGAAGAGGCACGTGCACTCAGGCTGCCTCTCGTACACACACCAGCTGCCACACGCTGCTGTGCCACGAAGGAGTCGTCCCTACGTCCATTTACTGCTTACAGATCACACAGTATATGGTATTTTAAGCAAAAACCATACAGAACAAAAATACTACCACAGTGCTTATTAGTTTGCCCTTCTGATCCTTCTTTAAAAGGACTTCTGATGTACACTTCCTGTTCAGCTTTTGGTGAATTGGGGGTAGGGGCATTTTTGTTGTTTGCTGTTCTTTGTTGCTTTTGTTGGTATTTTTTTTTTCTCCTTACAAGTACAAAAATGAAATGCAACTTTTTTTTTTTTATCCTTCTGAGAAGGAGCTTTACTGTTGTCTCAGAGGTTAAACATTAACAATCTGCTTGTTGAACTTTCTCTAAAAATTAAAGTGGGGACATTATTTTCTCTTAACCTGACTGGTAGCACTGCAAAAACAACACTGAAGAAAAACTTTAGGTCACCAGTACAATAAGCACTCAGGACAACTAAAAATTATAACTCACACTAAACAATACCTAAGCCTAAACTCATCCAGAAGACAAACACCTTCATGAAGTATATGGCACCCGTGATGAAGGTCACCTATTCAAACCTGCCCAAACACCTCAGCTTGCCAATGCTGCAAACAGTATTAACATTAGCAGAGCACCTCCTCAGATGCAGTCCTGTGCCCACACATCTGCTTTTTCTTCCTGCCTGCTACCTCTCCCTTCCCCTACAAGAGTAAGGCAGCAAAAGAAACACATTTTTTTAAAACGTGTATGTTAAAATAAGGTGATCCACAACTTCTGCACCTCCGCAGTGTAGAGGAGAGCTCGGGGCTGCCCCTGCACAAAGCAGCCCTCCCAGCCCAGCGGAACGGCGGGCAGGATTCTGCCTTTCACAGCCTTCCACAGCTGCTCAGTTCTGTACAGACCTAGAACGCAATTTCTTGTCCCTGAACTGTCTGTGAATCTGCATCTTTGGCAAATCTGCTCATAGCAGATGCAGCAGTTCTTGCCTGCTCTGCTCAAAAGCACTCTGCTGGAGCGAGGCAGCTCGATCGTAACCCACCTACGATATGCTGAGCTACAGAGCGGCATCTGCCTCAGCCAGCAGCTCCACCCCAGCCAGGGCTACGTGTGGCTTCCTACTTTTATCATGGACACAGATGAACTGCAGTGGCCAAAACTGCAGAAGATAACATAGTTAGTGCTTTTTTTCACCGCAACGTAACACAGGAAAAAAAAAAAAGTCCGTGCTGTGTTCAAGCCTGAACAGGATGAGTACCCCCCTGCCTTTTTGTTTTTAGGTTCAGACATCTCTACAACTCTTTTGTCGTGTTGCTTGTGAATTAGGCAGTAAACCAGCCGCTGTGTTCCCCACCACCCTGCATCTGAGTCAGACCTCGGGCAGACACACTGTGCTCGGTGTGGAACTCTTCCTCGCTCCACTGTAGTCCACCTCATGGAGAACACTCTCTTTGTAGCATTCCGATGTACTTCACTGAGACAGCCTCTCTATTATATTTTACAGGAAGTTAAAAGCTTCGTGCTGTTATTCACTATGACTACACTCAGAAGGAAAGGACTGAGGAGAATTTATGCAGTTCATTAAAAGCTTGCTTCCAGCTATTCATGCTACACCTCGCAGCTGAACTAGCGAATTATTTTCTCATAAAAAGCAGTGAGAAGATGCCTCTCTAAAACACAGATTCAGGCCCAGGAAAATTACATGATCTAAGGGAATATTCCCTTCTAGACCGGCTCAGTCATAGCATGACAATAGCATTTCAAACTTTTCAAGGGCCTATTACCAAAAAAAAAAAAAAAAACCCACAGGAAAAAGAAACAAAATACCAAACCAAGCAAAAAAATTAGAAAAAAAAATCTCCCACAAAATCAAAACCTAACAAAGCTACTTGGAAAAACACACTTCCTTGTGAGCATCTCTTCCCTGTGGAGGAGCTTCAGCTCACAGGCCTGTGCTAAGCAACAAACTCTAAGTTCAGAAAGTCCAGGCAATAAGGAACTGCAAACTGAAAATGCCCAGCAGCCAACAAAAACGTGCTGTGGATCAGCTAGTCAGTCTAGTTCTGGAGAAAACAGGGTTGTATTTCTACAGGCAGGACAAGTAGCAGTGTACGAGCAAAACTAACAGGGGTTCACAGGGTGTTTTTAGTTTTCAACAGACAGGTAAACTCCAACAGGGCGCTGTTTCAGTCCTCCTTCACCTACATCAGCTGACTGGAATGCAGCATCACCAACACTGGCGTTTGCCTGTATCAACAGGACTCACAGAACAAGCGAGTTATGAAACACATCTTTAGATTTAGCCTGGACAGCTGTGAAACCACACAGAATGAAATCAAGCTGCACCGTTCAACGTAGCTGCTCCTCAGGGAAGAGGCCCAGTGTTATTCCCTTTAGAAGAAATGGTTTTACTGCAGAAATTGTTTTAAATGCAGATATGGCCCCGTTTTGTTTCTGGACAGCATCACCTTCTTTTTCTACTGAAATGAGTGGCACAGCCTCATTTGAGGACCCTTCTGGGTTTAGTGGGAAAAACTTGACTTTATGGGGCCGAAACTTCAGCCCCACAGGGATGACAGCACAACATTCAGATCTCTTGTTGTTCTGACAGTGCTACTATATTCATATATGTACAAAGATTAGGAACTTGGATTAATTCTGCAATCATACCAATCGTGACCACTTTGAAAGGCAAGTTAAATGGCAGTTGGAAATTCTTACCATCCATAACAAAGTATTTACTCATCCACCAATTTCAAATAAAGTGAATATAACCAACAGGGTGTAGAGACAATTTAAAATCATCCTAACCTGCCTGAGAAAAGCAGACTACACGTTCGAAAGAGCAGCTATTCATCTAAAGGCCCTCAGCTTGCAGCTGCAGCAGTAGGGCAGACATTTTAATGAAGAAAGAAGCAGAAGAGAGATGGGCTCTGCCACTTGGCTGAAGAGCCACATCCTCCTGCCTCACTGATCATTGCAGTAGCTGGTAGTGAGTGTAGGTGCCAGCCTGTCCCACACACCACCCAGGGGAGTCCTGCCACATCTCACAGCAGCTGAATGGGACGTGATTAATATCACAACGCATTTAACAAGAAATTAAACTTGTCCTCATTCACATCGATTTTGCTTCTGCTCACACGTTCCTGAATACACCATAAAACCTGACACGAGCCCTGCTGCTCCGGGACAGTGCAGGCACCAGACCACTCAGCATTCCAGAAACCAACCTATAGAAAGCTACAGCCGCACACCTACGGCTCAGCTAGCAAGTTAAAACAAACATAAAATCTATACCATACACGAAACAACACTAACTAAAGGATCGTTTCTCCACCTAATTACTCTAGGTACCTAATTACAGCTACCACTGGTAGAAGCAGATCATTCTCAAACAGCTGAAACAAAACACGTGCAATTTGTCCCGTAGTAATTTCTTAAGGTTTACTGTTTCAAAAAATGTTACAGCACCCATTAGCACATTGGCTTCTCAGTCACCACTACTACAGCTTTTAGAAATGCAGAAGAGCAGCAACAGGCATGCTTTATCACCTTGTATTCTTTATCCTTCCACCCTTCAAAACAGTGAAACCCAAATGCCAGGTGAGCTGCCCAAGATCAGAGCACTGCAGCTGAAGGAAGGATGCAGAACTTTCTTGTTACCAAACAAGCCTCATCCCCAATGTCACGTCCCTTTCACTAGCTGCAACATACAGCATGTGACAAACAGCAAACCCAAGCAGGTGGAGGAGTGCCCGAAGGCCTCATACAGGGAGACTCCTGAAACACTACAGCATTCTGTATCACACCACCTCATCAGTAATTTACTGAGCTTACAGAAATTGTATTTTTTACAAAAGAGAAATCAACACAAAAAGCTCACCCACATCTTTTCTCAGGTACCTAGCAGAGTAAACCCTTTGACACGTTTTGGTACACAAATCCTGAAGACATGTGGCGTCTTAGTCCCAACACAGTAAAACTCCAATCATTTCTTGTGAATACAAATTAATCCTTCACTGTTGAATAAAAAAAACACAAATCTCTCACACTGAGATGGATAACCCTGCTGACCTGTACCACCAAGAGGAATACCAGAAGCACCAGGCTTTCTGGCAAATGTAACCTCTCTCCTGCAAGAGATTAATTTCTGCTGCTCACATTCACTCTTCGAAATGTCTTAAAATGAGCAATAATCAGAGAATTTAACCCCGATCTTCAAACACAGACATTAACTTCTTACTCACTATGCTAAAGTGCTCTGACACAGTTTAACAGCTTAAGCACCCCACAACATTCTGACAAAAGCATATGACACATGATGGAGGAGAACAGAAGATACAGTGGCAGAGGCACATAGAATCATAGAATATCTGGGTTGGAAAGGACTCCAAAGGTAATCCAGTCCAACCCCCTGTAGTTTGCAGGGCATCTCCAACTAGGTCAGGCTGCTCAGGGCCTCATCCAGCCTGACCTTGAATGTCTCCAGCGACGAAGCCTCCACCACCTCTCTGGGCAACCTATTGCAATGACCTATCACCCTCATATTAAATAACATTTGCCTAACCCACATCTACCCTTTTCTAGATTAAAGCCATTACCCCTTGTCCTTTCCACATCTTGTCTCCGTGCCCATCTCAAACAGTAGGTGTAGGGCACAGTCCTTTCACCTACCCCAGCCCCTCTGACCCAGGCCTTGGTCCATTTTCCTCACTTTCAGTGTGAATCACTCAACGTATAAAACTTCATTCTCTGGGCTATTCACATCACACATTAAGGATATGGTTTGCTGACCTCAGTGCTAGGCTTGTCCTTTCTTGGCCAGTTTGCTGAGGCTGGGGGCTACTGCTGAGACTCGGCTCCCACGTGCCCTCCTGTCACCCAAGAAAATGGCCGCGTGACCTCCGAGACATCAAGCATGTCCCCAGCCCTGGAGGTAAGCCAAGCTTATGCTGTATCCTCTCTTAACATGGGGGCCTGTTAAAGCAACACGCTGATAATGCAGGTCAGTAAATCATAAAAATAACTGATCGTATGAAGGAAAAAAAGATGCTGAAAAATTAAACCTTTGCCTCTTTGTTAAGTACTCCCAGTCTCCCCACACGCAGGGAGAGTCAGAGCTAGAGAAGAGTTCAGCTGTTAACAAAGCAATCAATCCTCCCGTCCTTCCTCCCCAGACCTCAGGGCTCTGTCATTTTGCAGTCTGTAATTTAAAGCCAGCTCTTCGCTTAAAGCCTGCAGAAAAGCACCGCTGCGAAAATACACGGCAAGGGCCAAACTTCTGTGTAGGGTATGCCACCATTTTTAGCTGTTTTGTTTTCTCCTGCCTGGAGGAAAAGGTAGCAGGGTGACTGTTCGGTACAGGACTAAAGAGCAAAAAGAGGAGTTTCTCTCTTCGGGATTTCTGAAACGCCCATTAAAGCATCGTAAAAGCTAAAAGGCATTTAACACGCACCTCAAATAGTGCTGCTGCATCGAACACTGACTTAAGCTGCCTACCTCATACTGAGCGTGAGATTTACTTTAGACAGGATGGCCCCCGACAGCAGGAAAGAAGTTTTTTCTTTAAAAACACAGCTGAAAAAGTATTTAACCAGGATTGGTATACACACGTTAATTCTGTTCTCCGACAGTGGATCATTCTTTCTCACACTCTTCTCTACAACCATTTCCAACCCTTCCACCCATCCAGAGGATTTTCACAGAAGCAGACACAACCTGCTTCCATTTACACAGCCAGCTCTCCGACCCAAATACGAGTCATCTATTTACCTTCTGAAATACTGCTGTAAGCAATCGCAGAAACCTGTTTACACTAGGGTGGTTACAGGAAAAACAAACAAACAAATAATAGCCAAGTCCACAAGGGAGAAGCGACAGTTTCAGAGGGCTGTTAACCTGTTGGATACCGAGGGATTTGACAGGGAGCAATCAGGGCTTTGGTTTTCCCGTTAAAATAAAGTTTATGCTGAGAGGAGGCACTACCAAGTGTACACTTCAGTCAAAATACATGAACAAAAATCTATCCAGGCCGTGTCTCCAGACACGTTTCTGTGACACGGGAAGGCAGAGGTGGCATCATGAACAACACCGGACTACGGAAAGCCCTCCGTGAAATCCATCAGCAGCGATACAAGTTATTTAGTGCCCTACCTCGACTGGGCAGCCATCGTGAAGTTCACACAGCAAAGCGTCCTCTGTCCATGAGCTCCGGCTCTCCCCAGCTGCCCAGGCTCTACCACCCTGACAAAATCTTCTCTG
>NW_008608662.1:0-4604 GCF_000691845.1 Merops nubicus | reverse complement strand
TGGCCTTGTTGAACCTCATGAGGTTGAGTTTAAAGCATCTGGTGTGATATATGAATGATGCTCTTTTTAAAGCGCTCTTTGAAAAATAAATATTTCAAATGTTAATAACTTTATGTAAATGGAGACTCTGTGTATTGTGAGAGCTGCTGGCATTGTGTGCCATGCTGCAGAGGAACCTGAGCTGGTGTGATTTGTCTACGTGTGCCTTTGTACCCAGAGGACAGAGTTAGGTGCAGTACTCGTGAACCCATCTCCTGGTTTACGTGGCTTAAGAGCTGCTCTTACTATCGTGTTGTCTGCTCGGTGGCCACCAAACGAAATCAGACAAAGGTGGGTGCTTGGCACAAGGGAACAGTTACCGTGGTCGTGTCTAGGTAAGCGTCTATGAATAATTCTGTTGATCTTAAACTGGCAGGAGATGGACTGAGGCAAAGTAACAATTTACCCTGTTGCACTGTGATGGGATTACACCGAAGTAATAATACTAATGGATGACAGTGCACTCTGTATGAAGCCTGAGGAAGTACCTGATCCAGGAAATTTGTTTTAAAATCTTTGCAGCTTCAGTGATCCACTTAATGATCTCTATGGGAGATCCTCCTCCTCTGCATCTCTTTTTATATTAAGCTTCTCTTCACTTAAAAACTGAGAATACTGTTAACAAAATGCAAACACAGGTTGTGCATATCCAATATAGCAGTTCCTATCAGCTGCTTCACAGAGGTGTTCAGAAGCTGATAGTACAAAATTTCTGGCAAAAGCCAGCTTTATGCTTCCTCCCACTTTGCCTCCAGCTGTGTCAGAGCTAATTTGAGTGAAACACCTAATTATCTATTAGCCAAGGTTATAAAATAAAATTAGTTACAGCCTTCTATGAAAAATGGCTAACAACTTTCTGCTCATTAAAAATCAAAGCATATACTTACTCATTTTTGATGCAAAATGACCAGAGTAAAATCTGTTTGAATTAATGTTATTAAAATTATTCTTAAAAAATATCACAATTAAACCAGAAACACCTGAAATAGAATTGCCATTTACATTTTAAATTGTATTTCCTAAAACATTACATGCCTATGAATGCTTAAGAAAGGCCTTGCACTTAATTTCTAGCTTTGAATTTATGAATATGTAGGTGGAGCAGTACTTCATTTCTCCCTAGCCATCAGGAGTTCAATGAAAGACATCTTGATCTTCAATTGCAGAATAAAATACCTTTTGTAAATCAGAATGATTCAGATTGTTGTAAGATACATATTTAGCTTTAATGTCAGTAAACTTAGAAGAGGATTCCATCAGGTTCAACAAGGAATTTGAAAAACTTGTGGGCAGCAGATACTAAGAGGAATAGATGTATACAAACATTAGAACACCAAAAATTTAACAGCTGGGAATACTGGGGAAATAAAAGGCAAATATACCACATGAAGTGGATGAGATTGTGTGAAATTCCTGAGCAGACTCTTCTATATCTTCTGTCAGAACTGTGGTCTAACCACTGATGTTAGTGGGACATTTTCTATGTTGATTTTTTTTGTTTTATTGTTAAAAAAGCATCTTTTTTTAATTATTTCTATATTATAAAATATGGAGATTTTAATGTGTCTTATGCAGTTTTATTTGGTTAGATTAATCTTTCAGAATTAACAGGTCACAGCAAGGGGAAGAGTGGGGAAAGATTAAAGAATAAAATGGCCATGCATATATATATATCTTACTATATATCAGCATCTGTGTGTTTCTTGTGTTGTGAAATGTCTACTATTCTAAAGATACAGGGCATCACAATGAAAGGAAGTCTTGAAATTTCAAATATGTTGCTTAATTCAGTGCCCCAGGGTTTCTTGAAGTGCTGTAGCTTCAGTTGATACTTGATAGCATCATTTAGTGAGAGCTTTTTTCAGGGTCACTTATCACTGTGGACCTAGGAGACAGTTTCAGTCAAGCAGAGCAGGAACCCACTGAGTGAATGACAGGAGCATTACCTTGCAAACCAAGCAGGATTTGTTTGGTGTAACTTGACTGTCTGACCAATAGCTGACAAACTCTGATGTCTACAACCTGTTCACTGAACCCAAATTATGTATACTTTGTTTAACATACTTCCACTTTCAAGTAACAATAATCTGGTTGGTAGTATAGTCCAAAATGCAATAACACTCTTGATCAAAAAAGCCATAGTTGCAGTTGCTTATGTTTCTTTCTCCAAATTATGTTTTTGGGTTCTAATTATTCTGAAAATCTGCCAAGATTCCCACGCCTTCAGGAGAACACAGATGTCTGCTTGCCATTTAGCAGCTTTGGGGTGAGATAATGTAGCAGGTAAATACTCAAATTGACATCCACTACACAAGTGAAAAAGCTTGGCCTTCATCATTGGATAAATAAAATACAAGATTTACTGCATGATTTAAAGATGAAGTACTTGTGTACTGTCAAATTATAAAAAAACTCTGTTTTTCTTTTGTTCTGCGAATTCACATTCTTCTTTTTTTTTTTTCTTCCCCCCCTCCCCTTTTTTGATAAAAATTTCTGCTTTATTTGCCTTAATTTATTTTATTTCATTGTCTTTCTTAAGGATTTTCCACCTCTTATGTGAGCAGTATTAGTTTTCCTCTTTTCTCTCTCAAAAAAAAATCCTGCTTTTGCCAGTGTATCAATGCAACCCAGCAGCAAGTAAAATCACATTATTGTTGACTGCATTCCAAAAGATAGCAGATTCATCTCACCTCTCTTAGCACACGTGCCATGTTCCCATGTATCAGGTAGCTATAATTGGTCTGGAATGCACTTTGGCTGGCAAATTCCTTCCTATTCACTGGATAAGTTCACTGCTCCAGTCCCAAAACAGAGGTGGGTAATGGTGACAGAAGCCTTATAACTGTAGGTGTTCTGGTATAAATCTTAAAAGAATTTCCCATAAGTATAGCTAATGCAGACTGATATGCTGAAAATTAAAATCATCCTGGTTTGGGGATCCCTGGCACTCAGTTCACGTAGCTTAACTGAGTGTTAAAAAGGAAGGTTTCAGTAAACACAATGCACTAAATGCAAGGTGCCTTGCTGGTTTTTAGCTGACCTGTATGATGAAAAGGAACATGTTACAAGGGCTTGTAGTGATAGAATGAGGGGTAATGGGTTCAAACTGGAAAAGTGTAGATTTAGATTAGATATTGGGAAGTTCTTCACTATGAGGGTGGTGAGACACAGGAGCAGGTTGCCCAGGGAAGTTGTGGATGCTCCATAACTGGATGTGGTATTCAAGACCAGGCTGGATGGTGCCTTGTGAAACATGGTCTAGTGGGGGGTGTCCTTGCCTGTGGCAGGGGAGTTGGAACTAGGTGATCTTTAAGGTCCTTTCCAACCCAAGCCATTTAATGCTTCTCTGTAAGGAAGCCTGACATCTCTAGCTTTTAAGCAAGGATTATATAAGCCAAATTTCTGTTTTTCTTATTCTTGAGGCATGTTAGATGATGGTCTACATAGGTGGATAACACAGAAAACCCAGATACTTAGTGTCAGCTGAAAAAGCAAAAGAAGTCACTTTGATAATCCTTGTGGAGGCAGCTGCCCACACACAACCCTGTAGAAAAGATGTTATACCCATACACAGTTAGATGTATGTACTTACATTGCGTTGATGCTTGCATGTTGCAAAATGATTAAAGGTGGACTTTGCTGAACTACTACTACCTTGAGGCTTTCCCAGGTTTATTGACCTTACTGAAGAAATGACAATAAAATCATAGAAATGCTAATGTGTAGAAATAGAAGACAAGCGTTTCTGAAAACAAAAATATTGGGAGTAACACAAAAATCAGTGTTCTACTTAAAACAATTGGTTTTCTTTACCATTCAAACAGCTAAATGTTGATAAACTACACAATTACAGTGTGCATTCAAAGTCGGTATTTTCAACTGAAAATTAATTGGTTTTTTTTTAAGCCATTCATTGACATGATTGAGAAATTCAGGATAGTTATGCATTCATTAGGGGGTGATCTATCTGCTGTTAAAAAAAAAAAAAAACAAAAAAACAAAAAAACAACATTAGTTCAGTTGGTGAACCATGGAAATGCAATATTTTTAATTTCCCCCCCTAAAGTGTTCAGTGGGCTCTTTTATTTCTTCATTCCTAATGTATGTATTTAGAACAAGGGTATTTAAATGCACATCAGCATAACAGGCCATTCTAAAAAATTTTCTACCAGTTGTCAGTAGAACTGATTGATAATACTCAAATTTCTCATTAGAAAATTCTGATTTAGTCACAGCTTTGAAACATCTCACAGGGAACGCTCTAGTTTTGCTAAAGCTGGCCCTGCAAGTTCATCAGAATTGGGTGTTTTGCCTGTGCACCAAGTTTAAGTCATGTTCTTTCTCATGACAGCTGTACAAACAACTTCTTAAGTGCAGGAGAAGTGAAAACTGGATCTACATCAGACTTCACCTCACAGCACAGGCACACTTCAGTAGATGTAAATGAATAATCTGAATGACTGACTCAAATACTGTGACAATCAAAAAAACCCACATCTAAAACTGTAACTTTATTTACATGCACACAATGATTTGGAAGGCCGTCCAGAGGGACCTGGAAAGGC
>NW_008608661.1:0-2690 GCF_000691845.1 Merops nubicus | reverse complement strand
GCAGCAGGTTTCAAACCATTACATGGGTCTTTGTGGAAGTGGAGATTCTTAGTGAGGGTGACAAGGGATGATAAGAACCTCAAGGGCAGGAGAAGAGTGGAGCTGCAGAGTAGGAACCAGGCATGGTAAGAAATGAGAGAACCACAGTCAAGCCCTACTGAAGCTAAGGTTCTTCCTATGGAGAAGTTTCAGGACTAAATGAGGGATGTGTTAGTCTGTAACATTTTTCTATTATGTGATATTTTTTTTTTAAAGGCATAAATTTTATCTCTAACTTCTGCTGATTTTAGAAAGAGATCTTTCAAAAAAAAAAAGAATTTTCAGCATCCAGACATGTGCATTTCAATTCTTTTCTCTGTTCGTTGTTTTAGTTACCATGCAGTTTTTCTTTTCTCAATATTTGCTTCAATCTCTTCAGTGCTAGTTGCCGTAGTACCAAAAATGCCGCCTTTGAAAGGCAAAGTATCTCTTCTTAGGATTGTTTCTTATACTGATTCAAGTCATTACCCTTGGCATTTTAATTCATTTTTAAGACGTATTTCTAAGTCAGTCAGTATTAAAATACTCAGGACCCTGATACCCCCAAAAGCCACTATGCACTCTTAGTTTAAAATCAAAGAAAGAGGCTGAAGGGGCCATCCTTGCATTTTTAAAGCAGCTTGTAATATGAAAATCTCTCTGTAGGAGTCTATTTACTGGGAAAATATGGGCAGAAGAAAATGAGAGAAATTCAAGAACAAGAAGCAGCTGAATACATTGCCCAAGCACGAAGGCAGTATCATTTTGAAAGTAATCAGAGGACATGCAATATGACAGGTAAGATAAGGAAATAGCTACTGCTTTTGGTATGTGGAATTATTTGGGGATTTATAGTACATATTGACAGGATGGAAGATGAATAAGAAATGTAGTTGAATTCAAAATCTTAATTAAATACTAGTGCAGAAATAGTCATTTCGCATAATGAAAACAGATTCTGAAGAGCAGAGACTGATGGGATTTCTAGGGGTCATCTTAACCCTTGGTTTGAATATATCCATCTACAATGCATACAAATATACATATAGCTTACATTTTTTTGTTTCTTCGAGGCTCTGTGTATTGCCCTAAACTCTGTGTGGTATTGAGGTGCGGAACAACACCCAGATTCAAACAAGACTGAATTTACATCAGGATTATCCTGTTTTAGCACATTGTTAGTAAACTACACAGGGAGCTTGGTGGGTAATTTTTATTTACATATAAGAAGCATGCCAGCCCATTGGTTCCCTACATTTGAACAGAAGATACCTGACTACCTGCAGAGTAAAAAGTGAAAGTGTGTTTTACAGCACTGGTCTTTGGATTTTTGGAGAGGAGATGGTAGGGTACAGTTTAACAAAATCCTTGTCATTCTTGCAAATACAGGCCATTCTAAAATTATTTCTATGAAACAAATCTTACACCATTTTCTTCTCCTGTTAAAATTTGTAATGGCTTCTTGGGTGGCTGCAGATGCTTTCTGTGCACTGTGTTTACCCTAACTAGCATTCTTTTTCATCTTTTCCATTTTGTAGTGCTGGGGATGATATTGCTGCAGGGACTAAGTCTTTCTTTGCCTTTTCTTGCACAAAGTACCTTTTGTCTGGCAGCATGCATTCTTCTCAAGATTGTTCATATTTTGTTCTTAGTATTATGTTCTGTGCATGCTGGTTTTCAGTTTCCTGTTCCCATCATATAGCAGCAGGTTGGACACTGAATATTCTGAAAATAAAGGATTTTTTCCCACCAGCTTTCTTTTATTTTAAAATGTCCCTTTCTCTGTCTCTCTGGCTGGGAAAAAGCCAAATCTTAGATCTTTTTCTTCTCATTTGGAGAAATGGAACAGTGTAGATTTTCACTACATTTTCTTCTGGGGAGCTGAAGGCACATGTACACAGATATGCAGGGTATGAGTGTGCACCTGCAGCTGGAGCCAAGAAAGACACGTGGCCACGTAAGGGCAGCGTTGTGCCCAAGATTATAAGAGTCAGGCAGGTAATTGCACTTCTGAGTGCTCCCAGGGTTTCCTATTTTGTTTGCCTGTTGAGCAATGGGATTGACATTGTGTAACAGCTATTGAGCGAGAGCTGGGGATACATAGGCTTGTGGTGATTTTTTTATTTTTTTTTTTTATGTTGACAGATTTTTAACAATTTTTTTCTTTTAATAACAGTGCTGTCCATGCTTCCAACATTGCGAGATGCCTTAATGCATCAATTAAATTCTGAGAGTCTCACATCTCTTCTTAAAAATAGGTAAGATTGTTTTGTTGATTGCATTAAAGATCACTTATTTTAATCGCATATTAATTTTTTTCCAAATTACATATTTATGACATAGAGAGCATGCAGGATTTTGGTTCTGTGTCCCACTGAGTCACTAATCTTAAAGTGTTTTGAAATCACTACATAAATATTTTGTGTTATGTTAGATGTATTCTGATAGGTGTTGCTGGCATTTTCCAACCATTACTAGAAATAATAGCTCCTTTATGATGCTGCAGTGAGAGCCATAGTTTTTGGTGAAGTGCTTGTAAGGTAGGCAGGTAAAAACACTTACAGGATCTAGTCTTTTTTTAACAGCACAGAGTATCTTGACTGTTGTTAATGTTGTGTTTGTAAACAATGTTTATGTAGTCTTGTCAAGGTGTGGTGGTTTAAACCACTTTT
>NW_008608660.1:0-3679 GCF_000691845.1 Merops nubicus | reverse complement strand
CCAGACATTCTATGATTCTATGAAAGTACTACCTAACAGTAAAGAGCGGCAAGTAAGTTACCTAAAATTCCTTTAGGATATAAAGCAGTTTAGAAAGCTCTCCCTCATTTCCTAGGTAGTCGCAGTATGAGATCCATACTGTACTTCCAGAGCTGGGTGACAGGTTTGGAAAAAATGCCATTTGATTTAAGGCCTCTGCTTCAGTACCTCTGAGAGCCGCCTTGCATTTCTAAGGTCTTGGCCTTCTAATAAGGTTCTAATACCTATTATGTTTCTCATCTGCTACAACCTCCTGAAGCAGAATACCATCTGCAAGGGTGCTTTGTTGAGCAAACAGTCATTAAAGTTTACTAAGCAAACTTCCTGAAAGCATATTCCAGTTTGCTAGCTATTCATTAAAACTTCTGCTAATAGTTAATACAAGTAGTGCCACTAGACTTTACATTTGAGGTACCCCTCCATTAGCAGGTTCTTTAAGGAATGCAACTTCCCTTCTTGTCAGCTGCAGTTGATATCCCTGTATTTTGTTGCCATCTTTAAACAGCAGCTGAAAAGGACCTCTGGTGGTCAGCTAGACCAACCTTCTGCCTTACACGGGACATTTCTAAAGCCTTCAGAAGTGGCAATTGCACCACCAATGGCCCTTTTTTACCCAGTTTCATCACACTGTGTTTCTGGTGAAGCCGGTTTTCCTGGCTCCTAAGCTGATGTCCCATGTTACATCCATCACCTGACTCCTGAGAAGAGTTTGGCTCAGCTGTATTCATAACTACTGTTCAAGCAGATGTAGGCTTGTTAATTAGGTTACTCCTTAGTCTCCTCATTGCCAGCCTGAATGAGGCCAGCTTTCTCTGCTTATTTCTCACTCTGTTTAATAGCTTTAAGCTGCTTCTATTTGCACATGGAGCCATTTTCTTAGCCTGTTCCCTGCCTTTTCTTCAACATAAACTGATTTTAGTCTTCTGTATTATCCTGCAAGCAGCCTTCTGTTCTTGTCTTTCATGTAGGACAGATTTAAAAGACAATGAAATGTTACCAAAATGGTTTATCACTGAAAATTTCAGAACCTCAATTATTTTTTCAGGATCCTAAAACACTTGAGGTTTGAGTTTTGTTTGTTTGGTTGTTTTTTTTTTTTCCTATTTTTATCAAGGATTACTAACTCGAGTTAGTCATTTAAAGAAAGCACACAAAGCATGCACATCTCAATGGAATTAAATGACATCATGATTCATGCTGGATTTTTTTTCATGCTGAATTTTGGTACCTAAATCCATATTTAGCTAGTGTGCTTTAAAATTACACAATATCTACTTCACTCTAGGTGTACTGGAAGGAAGAGCCATTCTCTGGTACTTGAGTTTGATATTCTGTAGATGTTCAACGCAAAAGGGGTATGAATCTCACACAAGCAGGCTGCAGACTTCAAATGCAGACATATATAACCTGCAGAACAGGGTGTTTCTTGAATCTGAGTAGGAAGTGAGGCTGCAATCCACCCTGCATTCTGTTGCTGTGGAGGTAGACTGGAACCCATTTAACTCACCAGTCACAGGGTAGCATGCATGTGCAAATAAGCACTTAGGGAGAATTTGGAACATTATCAAGTTCTGCAGATTTCAGGACTTCTGCTATAATTGATATAAGGAAACAAACTAGAATAGAAAACTTGTAAAAGCTAACCATTTATATGTAAAATAGAAACTAACAATGTATGTAAACCTAACAGAAAGCTAAGAAGTTAGTCAAAGAAAAAGAGATGCTTCTTTGATCTGCCATCCCAGACAGCTAACAAACCTCTATCAAAGCTCACAGGCTCCTGCACCTCTCAGCAAAACAGGAAAAAAAGAAGAATAGGGATAGCAGGACCAGATACCTTGAACAAATGGAAGGACTTGTTTGCTAATGCTAACAAAGCTCATCCACAAACAAGGGAAGAACCTTCCAGCTTTATCTGAAGAAAACAAAGACAGGATGATATCTGTCACAAAGGTATTGACCAGGACTGATCCAAAGCTATAAACTTGCCAAATCATCACATTCCAGACAAGAGGTGAAAAGTACATTGTGAGGAAGACATACGGCCTTCCTCCAAGGGACCACCACCCGCTTTCAAAGACCCCGGCCCACAATTACCAGGAGGAACTGCGCAAGCGTGGAGGCCTGAAAAGCTAATTGACATGTGAGGCGGGGATAGGCGGGGTTGGGTGGTGAATATGTACAGGCGTGACATGAATAGGTAGTGTTTCACTGTATAAATGTGGGAGGACTTGCCTCCTCGGGTATGCACGCTTGTGGTGGAGCGATCCCCCGTGCATCTGCGCGCAATAAACAGACCTACTTTATAACTTTCAGGTTATAGAGTCTGTTTCCGTACGTCATAATCAATGCTTCTTTTCAAGGGTTCCAGCTTCTGCAATCAAAAAGCTTTATTAGAATTTTCCATTCTTCTTGCTGAAGAGCTTTAAATAGTAAAAGGAGCCCTGGCTAAGATAGAAAGGAAATAAATTTTTCATTAGTGAACTAAGAAAACACATTCAGGGACAATTTCACAGCATTCAGGGACAATTTCACAAGTTAATTATTACATCTTTTTTAAAAATGTGTAATTTCCAAAATAAATTACTCCAAGATAATTGGAGAGAACAGTGTGACTTTTAGTTGATAGTGCAGCAATATTAGCATTTTAGTTTAGGTAAGAAGTTATTTTTTTTAAACAAGTCTCTTGATTATACTACTTACTGTGTTTTGGTTCATATTACAAAGCAATTGCAAACTGGACCCTTTTGGATGAAACTTCAACAGGAAAAAGTGCTCCAACCAATGATGGGCATTTAGCCCTGATACCAGGCTAGAGCTATTCTGGGCAAAATCTCTGAAACACCTGCAACATAGGTGTTAGGTTCTCAGTAGCAACTTTCTCAGCTCCACAAAGGAGACCCCTTATGGGCCCCACTAGCTGACATGGGTAAGGAGGCTCACCCAGCTCCACCCGCCAATGTCCTGCTGTCCCAAACTAGCATAGTAGGCTAGGCCACAGAGGACTGGCCAGGACAATACCTGTGTCTGTGCTGGCTCTGAGGAGAGGCCCTGGCCCTGCCCCTGCCCCAAGGCAGAGCTTTGAGGAGCACACAAGCTGTAACACTCCTGCACGATGCCAAGTGTTTGCTCAGTCCCTGAGCAAGCTGGGGCCCCACGTACATTTGGCAGGAGGAATGTGGATCGTGTTACATCAATCATCCTTCCCCACTCCACCCCGTTATTTTTTTTAAAAAAATACTGCGTATGTACACACTCCACTGCTCTTTCAGTTGTCCTGGTTAGGAAGCCCACATGTTATTCCCTCCTTGGATGCTTGGAGAAGAGAATAAAAATTACATCCAGTCATGTCACTAATTCAGTTACTCACTATCTTTACCACTGAAATGCTCAATCCGTAGAAAAAGCAGCTTCTCTGAGGATCGCAGGCCACATCTGTTTGCTTTTCCTGCGGGTGGCCTGCTTTTCAGCCTGATGAAAAGGGGTGTTAGTTGATACTTGTTCAATATCATCTCTCCCTGCCCGGGCCCTCCAAAAAAGGGAACGCTGAATAGCTGAGTAAGCATCACCACGAGCTGCTGCTCCTTGGTGTGGAACAGCGTTAGCGGCCGGCGCAGGGAAGAGAGCACGGGCTCAGTCC
>NW_008608659.1:1983-9365 GCF_000691845.1 Merops nubicus | reverse complement strand
CAAAACATTGGACTGAGAGTAGTAGCTGTTGACTTAGTGTTAAAGAAACGATGACAGACCACTTAGTGTTGAAGAAATGGTGAGAGACCAGCAAACATTTTTGTCACAGTCTTTTGCCCATAGTAGAGTGAGAAGAGAAAGAAATAGAGGAAAATAGGCAGAATAAAGCAATATTCCCTTGCAGAGAAATGATGAAAAGGGGTGTTTGCATCTCAGCAGCTTGTTTCAAGATTGATGGCTAGCTGGAGGGGAGCTGTTGACTTATGGCAGTATTTGACTATTGCACTGAATTTATGTTACTTGGCAACCATAACACACATTAAATAAGAGTGGAGCACACCTCCCAGCTGCTCCACCCTGCATCCCTTCCATTATCCAGACCTGTGTGTGAGGCAGAGGTCGTATCTGTGGCCTCTACCAAATTCCTCCTGTAACTTAGAGTGCAGCTGCTTCTCATAAACTTAAAGGTTATTTATTAAAGGTTATTTTCAAGTATATTTCTTTTCTGAAAATACTTGTCATAACATAAGGAGGACTCTTGCTTCTCTTTCAAGGCTATGGAATTCTTGGCACATCTGGTTTTATTATGCCTCCCTGCAGGGCACAAGGCACTCTGTTACACAAACTCTGTCAGGATGGAGCTGGTGTTTGAGGTGTTTTTGCTGCCTGCAAGGAATTTGTCTTTTCTATCACAGGTGGGGAACCAAGTGTTTCTCTTGGTGCTAAGGGACATTTGTATTTAAGAAGTCATAAAAAACCCCCAAGCCCTAAAGAAGATTACTGAGGAATAGTTGATCTTCACCAGTTTGTTCAAAAGGTTTGTTCAATGAACTTGCCCCTGTTTGTTTGAGACCAACTTTCTTAGGTTATATCTTTTTAAATTCACTGTCTAAAGAAATGAACAGCAAGCAAACTAAGTGTTAGAAGACCCATCAGCACATTTGAAGCTTAACCAGAGACTGCTGAGACCAAAAAGGAGCCCCATGTGTCCTTAGATGCCTCTCCAGGTAAAGCAGGATCCCTTCACTTCACCCCTCCACTCCTCACTCTACTTGTGATGGGTGGACCTTCGCTGGCTGATAGTTGCCCACTAAGCCTCTTGCTTATTGCCCATCCTCAGCAGGACAGGAGGAGAAAACACAATGAAAAAAGTGATGGGTCAAGTCGAGGACAAAGAGATCACTTGCCAATCAGTGTCACAACTAAACCAGACTTGACTTGGGGAATTTTAATTGATTGCCAGTTGATAGCAGTGGAGGATAGTGAGAAATAATCTACAACCACCTTCCCTTCACTCCCGACCTCGTTCTTCCCAGGATCAGCTTCTCTCCTGACTCTTCCACCTCCTTCACCTCCCTGAGTGGCACATGGGATGGGGGTTGTGGTCAGCTGATAACCCTTCATCTCTGCTGCTCCTTCCTCCTCACACATTTCTCCTGATCTAGCATGGAATCCCACCCACAGGAGACAGTCCTTCATGAACATCTCCAGTGTGGATCCTTCCCACAGGGTACATCCTTCAGGAAGGGACTGCTCCAGCATGGTGGGTCCATGGGGTGCAAAACCTACCAGAATGCTCTTTGAGCAGAGTCCTTAGACCTTGGAAAACTGCTGGAATGGTCCATCCTTGTCCCTCTGTGCCCTTGGTGGGAATGTGCTGCTTGAGAAGGTAAATGAATTACATCTGTCACTTCAGATGGGTTCAACGTGGCAGTTGGGGCTGTATTACAAAAAATGTCCCTTTGAGCAAAAAAAGAGATAAAATTCAGGCACTGTAAGCAATGACAGTTTCAGCAGCTGAGGGTGTCTGTGTCAGAGGGTTTAAATTAGTGGGCAGGGGAAATAAATACCTAAAAAGCTTCACAAAGAGAAAGAGAAGGGGGTAGCTTGCCTCTTAAACAGTTCTTATTTGAAAAGTATTTAGTAGTTGGGAATTCTGTAGTAGGGAGTGTAGAGCATTAACATCTCACTCATGCCATTGCATGAAGGTATAAATGAACTATCCACTGACAGATTAGCTTACAGCAGTGAATTTGGAGGAAAGGGAAAGGAGAGAACAATGCCAAAACATTTCTTTTGCGTTTGCTTTGCAAAATGGGAAACCTGTGTAGCAGTTAAATCAAATATTGCTCCAGTTACAATGAGCTGAGCTGAATTTGCATGACAATGCAGCACAACTTGAAGGCTCTGCATACACCTTAAACATTTCATGAGGAGATCATCTTTGAAGCAGCTAAAGTCTAAAGCTCTGCAGTTACATCCAGCCAAAGTTTCAATGCCAAGGTTCCTTCGTTGAAGTTTCCTTAATGTCATTCCTATTACTCATTCTGCTTCATTAAAAAGCACTGCCTTTCATTAGAAGCAGGACTGAGCAAAGCACTTAAGAAACCAGAATTCTGATGATTCAATCTGATGGAGTGAAGTCTCAGCATTTCCTGATTTTTTTTTTTTGGGTTTATCCCAATGGAAATTTGGTGTTTGTTTAACCTAGAAAAAAGACTTTTCTTTTTGATTACAAAAAAGAAAGATTTACAATTAATTTCTGCATGCTTGACTTTATGAAGATGCTCAGGAAATAAAATAATAGGAACAGGACAATTGCTGTGAAACACTAATTCTTTTTAAAAAAATGTGGTTTTTTTCACCCTTAAGTGATCCAGGAATACAGCGAGAGAAGAATGGGGAAATAAAATGCCTCTAAAACTGATGTAACACTAAAAACCTGAAATTAAAAGGTGCTTCTTGAATATGTTCTTAACCCAACACAGCTGATGGAACAAGATTTTCATTGAAAAAATAATGAAAATATTGTTAGACAGACTCCATATGGGTATTTTTTGTTTTGGTGTGGGTAGTGCTATGTAAAATTAGCTTTAAATTTGCTTTCTAATTCTACTCTGAAGAAACTTATTGAAAGGAAAACTACTGAAATCATGGTGCTTTATGATATTAGATTTAGGTTAAATTTTAGAGTTTTGACTAGATAGCTTTTAAATTTTAAAATATTTTTTAAACATGGTGTTTTTCCATCAATACTGTTTTTATTTTGCTCTTTCTTAATCTTTCCCTGACGTTTCAGG
Source organism: Merops nubicus (assembly GCF_000691845.1). Classification (NCBI taxonomy): domain Eukaryota; kingdom Metazoa; phylum Chordata; class Aves; order Coraciiformes; family Meropidae; genus Merops; species Merops nubicus. Next base: position 6,285 of record NW_008608659.1, on the reverse strand, counting down.
AAGCAAAGGAGAACAGAAGAGGAAAATGGAAGCTGAATAACAGTAGGTCTTGTTACCTTGGGAAAGGTAAGCAGAGAAAAATTGTCAGGAATGTGCAAAAATCTATGGCAAAACAAAAATTTAAGAACTGCTATAAAACTCTAACATTTTTATTTTGTTTTAATTGCCAGTATGTGATACTTTGCAATGGGATGGCTGCTTATTATGATGGCAACTCAACACTAACAGAAGACTATGCAACACCCTGGTGATGTAACTGTGTTGTTGGGTGTTGTGGCAAATGAAATTTCTTGGAAGAGTTTGTACAATAGATGTGATTTCTGGGGAAACCAAAATACTCCCAAAGTTGTCTTTGTCCTGTCAAAAACCTGCCCCTGCCTACTTGTAGTGCTTTTGTGGAAAACTTTTTGGCCACGAGCAACTGTATAATAATGGCATGATGGTAGGGCAAGGGTTAGAAGACTCTGATGTCCCTGCCAAGATGTTTCAATGTGGGATGTGCCCACACCAAGGATAATGGGTGTCAATGCAGCAGTCTATAAAGGTTTCTAAGGGGCTCCAGAGTATGTGATCACTCTTAATGCAACACAGGTCAGTCAATAAGCCTTTTACAGCTGTCCTGGTACAGAAAGAAAAGATTCCCTGGACCATCAGATAAGGTGTTATTGCTGTGTAGTAACTGTACCAGGTGGGGGTAGAAGAGGGAAGCTGTGACATGCACAGTTGTTGCTGCAAACAGTATATTAACTAATATAAAATGGCACTTTCAAATGTTTTAGTGATAGATTTCATTTGTTTTCTAGCATGGGAAATTAATACTTCTCTGACCAGCATCTGTTGCTTGTTAAGTGAAAACAATATATACATGGAGATGTGGAGAAGGATATGTTTGTCTAAAACCTGGGACTGGTCATGGATATGAACCAGTACTAAAAAAAATGCTGTTCTTTTTTTAATTAAATTGTTACCCTGCTGAATTTGATGTAAGATGTTCCATAGGTTTCAGAAGGCCCTTTGAATTTTTGTTGGTAAAATATAATTCATGTTTTTATTCTAGGTCTTCCATGAGATATAGATAAGAAAGAGAAAAAAATATCCCCAAACACTACCCATGAAAAGTCTTAGAAGAAGGATGGGGCAATTTACTTACATGGTGTCATGGATTAAAATTGTTTGTTTGGGTTTTTTTGTATTATTTTAGAAAAAGAGGAAAGGAAGCAGTTACGAAGGTGATCTGCTATAACATAAAATACAGATTGAAAGTTGGAGGATTTAAGAGTAGAATTTATGGCTTGTATATGAACCTGCAGGTTTTTTTTCTATTTAGATTCCAGCTCAGTGTGTGAATGGAAAAGCTCTAAATTGAACATATTTGAAGTGGATCCCAAAAGAGGGAACAGGGGTTGGAAAAACATGTTCCCTTCAGTGCAAGACAGAGAAAGCAAATAAATAAGGATTAGTAGCCCACCATATTTTCCCTATCAACAACATTCTCTCTAAAAATTAAATACTTCTATAGTAATCTCTAATATTTCTGTGCTGCTTCTAGGTGAAAAACAGTCAAATATGTGCATAGGTTGTGACATTTAAATAAAATGGCACCACATATAAAATGTATCCTGAGCTACAGCTGGGGAGAATTATTACAACATTTTTCCTGCTGGAAAATAAACCACTATTTATTATATTACAGTTGAGATTCATCAGGTATGCCCTGTTTGCAGGAAGGTCAGCTGCTGAGAACAGTGTCACTTCACCTAGATAATTTCAACCCTGTTAGTAGTGCCAAGCACAGATCAGTTTTACAGCTTGGCATAAATAATAAATGGGTGGTTAAAAGCCCCAGATGAGGATACAGCAAATCTCATTGTCTTCTCTTTGCAATGTGTTGTTTTGTGCAGCTGTTTGGATGATGTAGAAATAGCTACCATGCAGCCCTGGCTGTGTTTTACATCACTTGTGTTGCACCAAGGTCTGATACTTGGATGGTGTTTTCCACTGGTTGCAAAAGCCCTTTTGAATGCTGCATTGGATTATTTCCAGAGCTGCAGACAACATTCCAGGCATCAGTGGCCAAATACAGATATTGCACACTGAATTAGGCAAACTTTGCTGAAATAATCTTAAAAATTGGGCTGGTTGTAACTGCAGCTGGAATGAGTTAAGTAAAGAAGTACCTAGCACAGAGCAGATGTGCAGAACTGGCCAATATTTATTGGTCTTTAGCTATTTGTTCACAGAAAACTGAAAACATGCTGAAACTGCAACTAGTTGGCCTTTATTCCTTCTTAATATCAGTATCGTTGACTTCAGCTGATAACTGGAACAGCAGCTTAAAAACCTTCTGAAATTAATTCAGTATGAAGACATTGGAAAAGTCATCAGCTGAAACCTTTCTTGGAGTCTATTTCTGCTCTGAAATATTCATGTTCTTACACCCTTTGGTGTCATGTTAAGAGGAGAAGGTTATTTGCTTTTGATTATATACACAGAGCAGGATACACTTTCCTTAATTACAACCAGAAACCAATTTGAGGCAGGCTTGTGAAGAAGATCATTTTTATTCCCTTTTAAACTTCCCTGGATTGGGGGAATTCATGTATGCCTGTGTTTTTCAACTTCTAAGGGATCAGTGGGAGTAGTAAGCAAAGCAAAGCTATCAGCAGAGGCTTAAACTCGCTGGAGACAACACACAGCTTCACTGGAAAACTTTTATGGGGTCTTCAAACTGAAAAAGCCCAGTGACTTACATCAAAGACTAGAAAACTGCTTTCTCCTTCTGGTCATTTCTCATCTGATTCCTAAAGTTCTGCTTTCTATCTGTGCAAAGGAGGCTGGAGGCTCAGGTTCATTACACAACGGAGTTTGAAACTCATTTTATGACTCACACTTCGATGCTGACCTCTGCAGCTGCTCCAGTTCTCAGTATTTACAGAGTATGAGTCAAATGGCTTTCAGTGTGGAGACACTGTCACATCATTATAGACTCAGCCTGAAACTAATTTAGTGGATGAGGATGCTCTGTTTGTAGCAAAGATTGCTTCCCATGGTCGGATGCATTACCTTGCATCACCAAAGACAAAGAACAGGACCTAGTTTTGCTAAGCTGAAACATGTAGGTATATGAAAATGGGAATAAAATCAATGGTTCCTCTTCAGCAGAGACCAAGCTTCTACTAAGAGAAGGCAGCTGCACTTGCATTTATCTTAATAAGAGGCTGTAGATATCTATTAAGTTATCTGTGGGAAATATCTCAGCTTGTGCCAGCCCCGTGGGGTGTTTTGTAGACTTTAGGGCATCTAGGCAGCCGATTCCTACTGCTGAGGTGATAAAAATGTGTGCCTCAGAGAGAGGTAGTGAGGAGCCACAACTGTATAAAAAATGTAGAGTCTGACTCCTCAGTTTAACACAGAGAAGCTAGAACGATTTCCCTTCCATTCTCCTTTTTCTCTAACACTTTCTACTTAGCTTTTACCCTAGAATTAGAAAAAAAAATACGAATGAATGGCACGTTAAGAGATCTGTCTCCCACCCTCGTGGCAAGACAAATTTATTCCTAAACCCTTCTTGATGGATATTTCATTAACCAAACTAGAAAAACCCCTGGGATGAGCTTCCATCACAACCCCAGGCAATCTGTCTCAGTGATTTCCTTTGCCTTACAATGAGAGAATTTTTTTTGTTGTTGTTGTTCTTGATGTCCACCTTTAAATCCTTGCTGCAATTTATGTCTATCATGTCTTGTCCCATCCCATGTTGATGGATTTGAAGACTGGTTCCATGTCTTTCACCACTCATTTCCTCTCCTAATTAAGGAGTTCTTTTGTGTCTTTGCATAGACTCCATACCCTAAGATTTTGATCGTTTTTGCCACAACAGTTTTTTTTATTTTAAATCAGTGAAAGCGTAATTATTTGAGGATAATAATTGTGCTAAATAATGGAAAGACCAAATCCTAATGCCTTTATGAACAGCACATTTTAAATGGAAGTGCTGAATATGGAGATTTCTTTAGATAAACGTTTAAATTGTTATTTAAGGTAATACATATGCATGAACACACACATATATACACTTAATAAAGAATCCCACAGATGTGAAAAACACAGACAGTCGGCAAAGGTAGAGAACCAAAGTTATTAATTCAATATTTCATCCCTGCATTTCTTGAATTGTTGCCCTAGTGCTTCATGAAAACGACAGGTAAAGAGGAAAGGTTTACCTGTAACAGCTCCTGGATGTATTTAAGCCTCCTAAAGCAGTTTTTCACGAGCAAAAACACTTTAGTAGAAGGTGAAAAA
>NW_008608659.1:0-1952 GCF_000691845.1 Merops nubicus | reverse complement strand
ATGCCACTAATTCAATCTGAAATGAATGCTAATAGAGTTTATTCTGTCAGTGATATTTGTTGTTATCGACTCAGATGCACCTATGTGTTTGATGGCTTTATCAGTTTCCCTGAAAACACTGTTTATCCTGTAGACTTGGCTGGAAATCATCATAAATGTCATCCTCCTTTAGATCCTGACTCAGCAGAGCAGTAAAGAACGTACTTAATTCAGAATAAAAGCTTCAGTTCCACTGCTTCAGGAAGAAACAAATATGTGCTTAGCATTAAGCATATTTTAAAGAGTTTCTGCTAAATCACAATGTTATTTTCAGGGGGCTTCCTTTTCTTTAGCATTCAACAATTCCGGGCTGTCTGATTTATGGCTTGTTACAATGCATCTTTCATCACTCCCTTTCATGCTCCTTTGTTGCTCAGATGTGCACTGCTGCTATAAATAATGCTGTTGTGTGAGCATGAAAGAACAGTTGCCTCCAGCAAATATCATTGTATGTTGTCACTCCATTTGTGAAGGTTAAAGATTAATGCTTAAATAAGGTACTTAATAATGCTCACATTATATATCATATATCTTCTATTCACTTGGTGGTGTTTTTTTCCCTCTTTTGCTAAGGGAATAGGTGCTATTGAATGAGGACGGCTGCAATAGATGTTTGAAAACACTGGAGAAGGCAGTTGCTTTGTAGCTGCAAATACTTCAGATTTTTAAAGTTTGGACCTTTTACTGAAGAGATTATGGTCTTGTCTTGCTTTGCTCCTGCCTATTTTATAGCTTCTCTGGCTGGAGAACCCACCTTGCTCTGTGGAATGCTGTGATCTCTACCTACACCTAAAGGAGGGGCTGCCAATTTGAAGTTTCTTGCAGCTGAGAATACTGAATTTGTAAATGTAGCTGGGCTTTAAGCAACACTCTCTTTCCTTTTAGCTCAAGTGTTCCCTCATTCTTCTTGTCAACTTTTAAGACCTCTGTTCTAAGCACCTAAAGCTTCTGGCACATCATATATGGAGCCTACCTGCCTAAATCTGTGCTATGTGCTGTAGAAGCTGGGGAGCATACAGGATGATGGAGAATAGCTGTGAAAAGCCTAAACCCTCTTCTGAATTCATAACTGCACTAACAAAGTTGGTTTATCACTGCACTGAGTGGGATCTATAGATGAGCAGATGTTACCAGTAAACCTCTGATTTAGGAGGTGCTGCCTTTATGGCTTTGACATGTTATGGACAGAAAAAATGATCATTACTGTCTGAGAGGCAGAACCTGAAAAGCAGCTGCTGGTAAAATAGGAGGCAGGATTCTCTTTTATGACAAGGCAGGGATTTATTTGAAGTATTGGATCTCACACCCAACAGGCTTAGTGTGTTCTATCTGAAGCCCAGGCAGTTCCTGCAGAACCACACCAGAGCTTGCAGCATCTCTAAGTTTGGGAGAGCAAAAGCTTATCAGTTTTTGGCTCTCAACAGACAGCTGCTCAGAAAAGAACCCTTTCAAACCTTTAGATTGTCAATTAGTACAAAGTTTTGGAAAGGTTAAGTGGAAGAATAGGGACTGTGGGAGTGAAGGGAAGTTTCCATGTGCGAGAAATCCTGCTTTTTAACTTCCCCCATTCCAAGGTGGGATAATGGAATGTGTCTGTGCAGCAGCTGGGAATACTTGAAGGTGTAGGTATGCTCATGGATCTGAGACAGTGGAAAATCCAATTACATGGGAGAACTGTGCAGTAGTGTGACTAATACCATAGTGAGCTTCATATCGTTGTGTCCTTCTTCCAACTTCTTGCTAGAATTTTCTAGGGAATTTTCTGCTGGTTCCAACTGGCAGTACATGATGCTACTGCTGGGGATACTGAGGTCTGGGTAGACAACTGCTGTTGCTGATTTTTCTCCATCAGCACGGTTAGTTTTCTGTACTGGTTTGGGGCAGGTGTGGTGGCTGGGATTGCGGGGGGATTG
>NW_008608658.1:5375-17220 GCF_000691845.1 Merops nubicus | reverse complement strand
GAAATGATGCATTACTTCAAAGAAAAAGAATATAGCATGGCTCACAGATCTACACTAGACTTTTTTCTGCTTCCTGCAGTGACCCAGTTAAGCTTCTTTGCAACCCGTCTGTGGATGTCCCAAACTGCCAACCCCCATCCAGGGCACTGTGCTGTATACCTGCTCAGACTCGACAAGCTGGTCAAAGTAGGGCTGCAGCAATATCCCACCTAAGGTGAGATGCTAACAGCACTTGTTCACGTGGTCTCAGCTAGTACAGGGACTAGTGAATAATGGGCAAGAACTCAAGAGATACAAATTCCTGTTGATGCTTCAAATTGCATATTAAATAGGAAGAATTTGGACTTTTTAATGTGCAATTTATTTTAATTTTAATATGTCATTAATATGTAAAAAGCAAATCTCCTTTTTAAACCTGTAGTGTCTAACATCTTGTCCATGTAACTTCTCAGCCTTGAAACCTGAACAGCTAGATCTTGAGCTGATAGAAATCAGTACTGCTGCATTGATTGCACAGGCAGCATAATTAATTCACACCAGCTGAAGTTCTGGCTCAAAAATGTGCAGAAGCATATACGTTCCTTTTCTGATCATGTGGGTGCCACTGGAAGATGATTCAGGCCTGACAGCTACCATGGCTTTATATCCACATCAAAGCTTATCCTTAGGCCTTTTACCATACCCCATGGAGGCTGAACATTTGTTTTTTAATGCTTCACTGAGCTATATAATTTAAGAACACCAACAACATATGCAATTAAAACTCATCAAAAGCAAATCTCAAGCTCAGATACAAATGTCCTTAGCCTGCACTTGAAGAGCTGTGTGATCTTCCATTTGAGGGTCAGATAGGATTTTTTAATAAACTGCCTTGCCTCTTAGAGTTCAGACAACATGGATGAAGCCTGGGGATGCTTTAAATCAAGGACATTCTCTTTTTCATTGTGGGGTGTATCTTCAGCCAAAACCAAAACTGATTTCAGCTACTGCTACTTCATCAGAGCTAGGAAGATAAAATAAACTCCCTGGGCATTAGAAAACATGTTTTCTATCATTAACTTGTCACTATCCCATCAAAAATCTTCTGCTCATCTACCTTCAATGTGATGTTAGAATATTATATTTAATCTTTTGACAGTATAAGAAAACAGTCCTTTTTGAAACAAAGCAAATCTCCCATAAACGAAATCTGGAGCCTTTTCTTCTCTACAGCCTTGGAAAAAAAAAGCAGTCAGAAACAAAAATCAGTGCCCCAAAATATCATGTTCAAGATACATGTGAAATTTTGAGACAGCTTTCCTCCCTCAAATTCATTAGTCTTTTCATCAGGTCTGGAGTGATGTTGAAGCCATCTGAGATCAAGTTATTGAAAACATCAAAGAAAAATAATTCTTTTCTTTCAATGAGCTGCAACCAGTCTCAATCCTGCAGGTAGAGGCTTTCTGGCACAAGGGTGTTTCTGACCATCCCTTGTGGGTACAGAATGAGGGAAGACACCTCTTTAACTAGGTAGAGAAGAAACCACTTGCAGATTACATCACCATTTGAAGCACAGCCCAGTTTAGGAGAAGTAAAGGACTGCATCACTGGTACAAGCTAATATAATAGCATATGGTTTCTTCATTTGTGAAAAGGATTCAAAACAGAGAATCAGATTGCAGCTTTGGAGAATAGACTAGTGCTGGTGCTCTCACTTCATGGAGCTTAAAACTACTTAAGCAATACAGGCTTGTCTGTACCGAGTTAATTTTTTGTTTGTTTGTTTAGTCCAAAAATAGAATTGCTTCAGTGCTGTTCAAGCTCTGTGTTTTTTCAGTTGTCTTCAGTTTTCTTCTCAGACCCACTGTTTTCCCAGATTGCTTTGTCATGTCGTATATGGGAAGGATGAGAGTGTAGCGACTGGAGCAGAGCACTGAGGGCTCTGAGTCCTGCTCTTCGTTCTGCTGTTGTCTGTAATCCTGCTTTCCTTCTGTTTTTCTTCCATTCCTCTATTCTCATTCTCACTCTTCCCTTCAGCGTACCTGATATTTGGGCTTGATGAGAAGCTATTTACAATCCTGGTATGTTGTCTAATCCTACCTTTTAATAGAAATAATGGAGGAGAAGGATTTACTGACCACTCCAGCCCTGGGAAATGCTGCTCAGCAGAAGAGACTGCTGAGGAGGGGAGCACTGGTCAACACAACAGCATCCCCACAGATGGAATGGAATGACCGTTTCAATGCAAAGTTTAATTTCGGGTGACCCGGAGGAGAAAGCTGCATATGAGGCTACTTTGCATTTTCTTACAACCCACTCAGCTGCTGCAATGAAACACCAACCCCCAAACTTCCAAAAGCAGGATGCTATGCCATGGCTGCAGTACTTGCACCCAAATGCCTGTGCCTGCAGGGACTTATTCTTACGTGAGAGAGACCCAGGGGGGACAGCTGGTGTCACTGAGTCCCTTTCTGCAGCAGGGCCACTGGCATATAAAGAATGAGGAGCACTGCAGCATCTGCTAGGATAGGACACCTAATTAAATCTTTTAAAGGTACAGCTGAAGTTATTGGTCACTTTCTATGTGACAGGGCTAGGTTTAGCACAGCAGTTTGCAGATCACGCTCAGTATTCTTCCTGTTTAACCTCTCAGGTAATAAACCTGCAAACCCCCAGGGTTCAGGTAGCACCATGCTAATGAACCCTGCCTCCCTTTCCCTGGCCCCTGAGCACAGGATTCCTGTCTGCACAGCGACCCACAGCATCTGGGGCCAGCCCCACTGAGCCCTGGCATCCCCAGCCTGGCACCCCAGGGCGGGGGTCCACGGCCTGCTGAGGTCCCACGTGAGGACCCCCTCCCATTCCCACACCAAATACTTTCTGTTTTGTGGATGCCCAGGCATTTTGACCATCCTACTGCTGGTAAGGGTTGCATTTTCCTATCACCTTTAACAAACACCCAAGGCCTGGAGATGTCTGGTGTCAGCTCCCAAATTCTGTCCTTCTGCAGAATGGGGTTGGTGTTGCTGCCCTGTCTCCACGAGCTCTCATGATCTTTTTAAAGCTGTTACTTCAGTGCTGCCTGTGCATGGCAGACGTGCTGTGGCTGGGGGCCAAGCTGCCTGGAGAAGAGCCTTTTTTAATGAGCAGTTAGACAAGCTGTAAGCAGTAGGAACTCGCGGTCTGGAGGAGGTGTCAGCATAAGTAGGGTACGTGTGTTGTTTGTAGTCTGGAAGACTCAATAAATATGTGTGTACTGAAATACAATATGGATGCTCTAAGGTTAGCTGTGGCATCCATCACTGACACAACATAGGTAAGCACAATAATTTTGTCAATTTCATGTAAAATGGTTTTGGACACGAGCCCCTTCTCATTGACCTCTTCGGCCGTTAGAAAGCTCTTGGTGCAGACCTGCCCGGGGTTTTGAGCATGGCCTTGTCCATGCTCCGTGCTGCTCTCCAGCCTTCGTGCCCAGGCAGCCAGGGAGGGGTAATGTTTTCAAAAGTGAGAAGGGCAGCACTGGAGCTGCCACCGAGGGCCGCCATTGGCACCTCGGTGACACAGGCTGCAGTGTCTGTTACACACTAATTATGTTCTCAAGGCCTAAACAGATAAGTAGTGGAGTCGCTGGTGAGGGGAAGCAGTGCCAGCCGCTTCAGGTTCCTGGGACAGGAACTTGTCCTCCTGCCTCAGGCTGAAAAGCCTTTGGCAGTTCAGGGTTTGCAAAAATTAGAGAGAGGAAGTGCTGGTAACGACATCTGACACATATTTGCTTCATCCATGGACAAATTAATCTTAATTAGCCAATTTATAAATCAGCTTTAAGTGCAAGCGCCCCTCCTCACCCCCTACCGCTGCATTTTTGAGGGATTAAGTTGTTTGGTTTTAGTGGTAAATTAGAAACATCTGCTTCCGCTGACACGCTGGAAAGGAGGCACACACAGCAACGGGCCGTGCGGGTCCCGTGCCGGGGTACGCTCCCGCCCAGCCCTGCCCGGGGCTCTGCGAGGATCAGGCCTTCTCCCTGCTGCACGGGGGCTCGGTGGGGCAGGGGAGGTGCGTGGCTGCTCCTGGACTTGCTCAGGATGCTTTCTGGGGAGGCCAGAGCAGTGGTGAGCATCTCCAGCAGCGTGCATTCGGCACAGTCTTCCTTTTAAGGGTGTCTTGGCAGTTCTTCTGTGCAAGAGAAACTATTTCTGCTATGGGATCATCAAGTCTTAATGTCAAGGAATCCAAACCTCACGCCAGAGTCGCTGCAGAGGTCGCTCAGGCATGAGCAATGATGGCAGCAAGTGGCTCCACCACTCCTTCTGATGAAGAAAATTGTGCCAACTGATGGAACGGAGACGTTTTACAAGCCTGGCGTATCCCTGCAGAGGCGATACAACTTCTCAATTGCTGAGGCAGGTTGGAAAGAGCCAAGAGACACACCACAACAAAACACTTCCCGTGGGCTTCCAGTTCGTGCGGGAGGCATGAAAACAACCCTCCTGGCTACAAGCTGTTATCTGCAAGATTAGAAAGCTGAGGCTAAATTCTGCCAGACGCAGCAATCCGAGTACACCCTGGACATCCATGGAGCTGGACATACGATGGACTTGGTCTGTGCATCCACTTACAGCACCCCCTGAAGGAAACCACGAGGACTGTTTTGACTTTGGTGTAGTTCTGGCCTGGTTCTCACAGCAGAGTATAAATACATGCCCTGTTGGGCTCCACAAACAGATGGTTTACACATACCAGATTTTTTTTTTTTTTTTTTTCCAAGCCTTTGACAGTCAAAACTTTCAGAGAGCAGCCCTGCTCTTCAAGGACAGAGAATGCCTGCAGAAAGGGAGAAACCAAGATGCTGGGTACTTTCTAACAGCTCCTGTTCCCAAGATGCCCTATTTTTTCCACTGGGATATTTTCTCTAGGTGAATTTGAGGATTCTGTGCATTTAACCAAGATTTTCCAAAAATCTATCTGATATGTCAGGGCAAGAAACCCCAGGCAGGTTCAGTGCATGCTCTCAGACTGTCTGTACAGTACAGTTCCCACAAGTTGGACACCTCCTGGTAGAGCAGAAGGCACTGTTTAGGTGTGACACAGTTCAAAGTACATGTATTTCTGTCTGAGATATTCCATACTCAGAAATTTTGAATCACAATTCTGCACAAATCAGGCTACAAAATCAGGACTGAGGTGCGTGGTCACCTGCAGACATGTATCACCACTTTCTAGCAGGAGCGTCTGCACTGAATAACAGAAACAGTAACTCAAGAGAGGCAAAACAAGCCTTCACCTTCCTCCAGCCACTGGGAAATCAGCTCTCAGGAAGCTGGGGAGTGCCTTCCCACATCATTTGAGCAGGGGTTACAGGATGGCCCATTGAGTGCCATCACTTTGGGGAGGAACAGCTTCTAGCAGGGCCCTGCCAGATACCCTATGTGAGGAAACGGTAAAGGGGGAGCCCCTGGGAAAGGACACAGACATGCCACGAAAATGGAAGAGCTCTGAGAAGACAGGTACCAGATTGGTAACTTACAATGTGAAAAGGGTAGAGAAACTGCAGAGAAGTTGGAGACAAGTAAAGAGGTGTGGGACTGGGAGGGTTGCTAATGCAGGGCTGTGATCAAAGGCTATATTTGTGTTTTGGGACCAAAAACTGACAGGCTCTGGAAGATAACTTTCAGAACACATCCATGCAGAGCTGGCGCTCATAAAGACTCAAAGGAGCCAATTGCTCTGTAAAAAAAACCATACTGACATAGTGTGTAGAATAAGCAATGGATGCAAAGACTAACCTAGGCATTTGTCTGCTTAGTCTCCAAAAAGCCACTTCCATTGTTCAGTGGTGGTGAAAAAGGCCTGGGAACAGCAGTCTGGGGCGTGCTGGGGAGGTGGGCTCCATCCCCAGGCGCAGTGAAACGCAGCAGACTGGCGCTGCACAGAACATCAGTGTGGGGCTAGCGGGGCTGGCGTAACATCAAGTTTTTATAGACTGCTGAAAAGGGAAAAGACTTTTGGTCCTGAGTCGTAGCTGCTAGTGAGAATAGCAGACACGTGTTCCAGCACGGGGAGCGTCTCCCTCCAAGAAAAGGGGGAGTTTTCCTGGACAAATCCAGAAAAAGTTCAGAGTTCTTTTTTTTTCCAAAGGGTAAAAAAAATTAGGGAGGTCCCTCTTGTAGCAGCTCACAGATCAGATGCCCCTGTGCTGGAGTGACAGGAGGCCCACGCTGGCCTGCCCACGAGGCCTTTCAGACCAACAGAAACAGCTGGGCAAGCAGGCTGGACACACACCTCTTCAGCTCTGCTCTTTGAACTCTCCTTGTTTTTATAGTATTGTCACTGTCTGCTTTTAGTGCACGTTTTTTGATCTACATTTCAGGCCCCACCTCCATTACTACCCTCTCCATTCTTGTTTTTTCCTGAGAGAAAAATATCTTTATTGAAAGAATGTACTAAAACACGAGAGAAATAAATCAGAGCGCATGAATTACGATACATCCCAAACCCCCAGTAAACAGTTCCCTTCCTTCCTTAACTTTAACCTTGGACTCTTGTCAGATGTTCCTGTTTGTTGCAGGGTGTCTGATTTTGGGTTTGGGGTCTCTCTGAAGGGGGAGATCAGAGCATAAGCTGAAAATAGGATGGGTGGTCTGATAGCGTCCAAGCATTGTCAACTCTGTCCATTAAATCTTGGTTGAAATTTGGTCTCTACTTCTGTGCTGCACCCCATTTGAGTCTGAGAGACATGATACTCACACAGATGAGGAAGATAAATCCAGTAGATAGACTGAAGACGAGCCAATACATTTAAGCCAGCACAACATATGGACTCTCACATCTCTCAGCCTAGGAAAGATTGCTCCCCACGGATTTCTTCTAGGTTTGCCCAGACTAAGTGAAACCTCCCAGCCAGTGAGACTTTTCCCCTCTCTCCCTCTGGATTCTTTTATAACTATAAACCTCTCCCTGCCAGGATCTTTTTCCCATTATGCACAGTCTATTCTTTCCCTTTGAAAATGGTCTCCATTATCTTCTGTGATAAGAACTGGTTTTATACGAAACAATTCTGCCCTTCCCAATTCATATACCTCACAGAAATATGTAGGCTGTTTGATCATGTGGTGCTACCCCCCCACATACCCCCCCGCCATTTTAGTGAAACTGTAAAGTATCTTTGAAGACTTGAGCCAGCTCTTCTACAGTTCTGCCTTCATTGCTTTTAGCTTTCCCATCTGCATCTGACATCAGGTGGGTCTTGAGGCTAAACACTCAGGAACACATTCACACTGCTTTTCCAAGATGAAAACTGAATCCCAAACAATTTAATTCATCATTGGGAAGTCAGAGCAGTCTGGATTTCTTCTTCAACTCAACAGAGAAACTACACTACCAATCTGTACCTTTTACTTTAGAGACACTGTGAGCAGAAATGAATACCTTTTGCTGACAGGTGCAGCCCAATGCCTGTAACTTGCAGCCTTTATTTCCCAGATATAATCATGAAGATGAGCCTGCAAAGCCTCTAGATTGGTCTGCCAAGAAAATAATGTATTTGCTTTGCTGTCGTTTTGACTAATAAAGAATCTACTTCAGCAGATAAAATGGAGTTTTACCTGTCTTGTACCTGTGACAAGCAACCTCTAGGACGCAGAAACACCGTATTTTTTAATGCTGATTTTTTGTATAAAAGGTTGCAACCTTAGGGTTTTCACTCCCTTGTGAGGTTAAGTTTTTCTGGTTAATCTAAATTGTCATTTTATCGTCTTCATTGTGTCCCTTTGGTAGCATGGATGTTATTTGACCATGCAATGACAGTACACATTATGTTGCTGTAGCACCTGTGTAAAGACTCTGGCAATTAGGCTTATCAGAGCATGGGACAGACCTGTGAATGGACATGTCATGGAGAATTAAGGATATGTCAGCTCTACCACAGTGAATGGGGCAGAGGATATTCCTCTTCAAGCACTCAAACCCATCCCTCAGGACACTGCTCACATGCGGATTTCCATCTACTTTCTCACCTTGCCACTGTTACTGAAACTTAGGTAAGTGCAACAGTGAAGTGTGGAGATGATGGAGGGGACGAAGTAATACTAACACTACGTTCTTTATTGAGCCAGAAGCAGTTCCTGTGGCTGAGATACTCAATTTCAGAAACCATCCTTTATCCTGTATCATAAAGCAACATGGAGTGGGACCAGCCTTCACCACCTTCACTCTCACCTACGCGTTAGATCACTGGGGTATTGGGGAGGAAGGGCAAGAAAGAGGCAACCACTAAGAGAGTATGCTTCCCAATCCCCACACAATGTAGTCCTCGCCCAGGTGACACCTGATGGAGATGTCCCTGGCCCTACTTTTCCAAAGCCCGGTGAGGACAGTGACGGTGGCCTTCCTGCTCGGCACAAAGCTTAACCCAGGAGCAGTTTTGAAGGGAACTGGGCTTTCAGGATTTCCTCCATGACAGTGGGCAGGCATATCAGATCCTCCACTTCTGTTTTGCTTTTCCGCACCTTTTCCCCTGCCCTCTCTGCTCCATGATTCTCTGCTCTTAAATGCATTACTCAGGCAGAGTGTGGCCTACGGGGACACAGCATCAGGGGGACTGACAGCCCTACATTCCCACCAGGGAAAATCTGCTCCAGTAGCACAGCTGAAGATGTCCCAGGCCAGGGCCAACAGGGAGCAGGCACTATAGGAGGGAGGGATTTTCTGCCACTTTAATGCAGCATGCTATATAACCTGGTAGTTGTGTGATTTCTGAGGCAGGTTGCTGTTAGTGAATTTCCATAGCTTGCACAGCTCCAAGGGATGTGGGTAATGCTGTGCTCAGACCCATGTTTTCCTAAAACTTCAGCCTGAAGAGCTTCATAATTTCCTTGAAAGTGAGCGGGTTAGAGAAATTAGCCACCATTGCGAGTATCGGGTTTTGGGCAGCTGGCATGCAGGCAAGCCTTGCCTCAGCCTTGCCTGGGTAATGGTAACTGGAGATTCAGGGGAAAAAAAGGAGCAAGAAACTGCTAATCCATTTACAATCTCACCTACCCAGACCAAGGTTGTGTTTAATCACTTATGCTCAGTATTTCGTTTATGTCTAACAACACACATTCTCTCCCTCGTCTGCACATAGGCACAGAGCGCACTGCTGGTAGCAGTGGAAGCACAAAAAGTTAAACGAGCTTGAAAAAAGCCAGCCAAACAGAAGGAACGCCCCAGCAAAATAACAGATATATTTGTGAGAGTTTATGAAGTTAAATGCAGGAGCTTAAGTTTGCAAGAGCACAACCCTGAAGCAAAATGATTTATTTGGTATTTACAGATTTATTTTTTTTTTCAAAACAAGTTTCAATGAAACCATAGCAACAAGGGTTAAAGTGAAGATTTGGAATGACGTTGGAATCACTCATGAGGGAAAAAAACAATAAACACTGTTTCGAGTTGGTGGAATGTACGATTAAAGCTAAATAGAGAGAAATATTTCCAAATACATTAGGCAAATTAATTAACTTAAACCCTGCGAAAGGTAGGCATTTAAAAGTATCTTTTCTCTTTTTCCAGAAAATTGTGTCTTTGATTTTAAAAAACCTCTGTCTGGTAACTTTCTGATAGCAGTTTTATGTGCATAAATCTCCAAGTTTGTTTCTCTTCTTTTACAAGACAAGATAGGGAAACAGATTTCACTGAAGCCCTGGTATAGTTGGTTTTTAATGGAATCTCATGTATCTCAACAAAAATCTTCATTTTTATGAAGGATCTCTCTATTTTGTTCCCTTCTTCAAATGCATTTCAGAGAAGTCAGAATAGGAAAGCAGGATCAGTTACAACTTACCTTCAAGCTCGAGCAGATGACATGAGATTTGCCAGGGAAAGGAACATGCTCCGTTTGGGTAGTGTAAGAGTTGTAAATTCAAGCCGGCAGGTAATTGTTGCAGATTCGGAATCCTTTAAAGCAAATTTAAACACCACTATGACAAATAACCTATCTCATGAAAACGTTTGAAGCTTGATGCTCTTGTATTGCATTTTGTAAGTGTCTGTCTCAGCAAAATAAGCTCCCACTCCTTTCCTCGGCCACTTGCCAACTTTTCTAATTTAAAGCAACTGTGAGCTCGCTGTAAAACTCCTGCTGGAAGGAGCTCGATGTATACCATGGAGCAAGGAGCAAGCGTGTGCTCCAGACTGAAGCAGTATGACAGAGTCCCAACAGGACCTGGGGCATAGCTCTCCGAGGTAATGTTATATCATCTTTGGAAAGCATGATAGGCTAAGTTGTCTCCTTCTCGGCAAAGACACAGAGAAGAGGAAAAAATCATACTTCTGGCATGTAGTCCCCTCAGTGTGGGATTTGGGAGGAGCAGCATCTGCCTCAAAGTGGAGGAAGAAGCAACAGCTTCAAATACATAAAGTGCTCAGAGCTCCCAAAGGAGGCTTGTCCCTAGATTGGCCAAAAGACTCCCAGTATTGTTAGGGACATTAGTCCTTGGTCTGAGGCTTTGGGGACAGGCCCAGTGACTTTCTCCTGGGCTTCCTCTTCTAGTGCAATGTGGGGTGCCTCTCTCACAGGGTGGTTGGAACACCTAAGCTGAGGTTCATGGCTGAGCACAACTTCAAACTTCTTGATTTTGTAGAGTTTCAACTTGTGATTTTGAGTAATTTCAAGACACTCATGACAACGATCCTCCCTTCTGAAATGCTGTCAAGCTTTAAATAACAGAGTGCAAGTTAAGACAGTGGAGCATGCAAAATGTTGTTAGTACAGGAGAGTTGCCTGTGTCAAATTCCTTCTTTTTGCGAGGAATTTATTTCAACCAGCTATGTTTGACACGTATGGTTAACATTTGTGAATTGACAGAAAAGGTCCCCTTTTGCATATAGGACTTTTGCCTGCAAAGTAGCAAAGCAAACAAAAAACCAAATTATAGAACATTATTGTGATTTGGGAAGTTTCAGTCTCTGAGCTTCCACATTAGCACCATAACAAATGTTCGTTTAAAAATTAGGATCCTGAAAATCCTACCTCACACTGTGCTCCAAATCACTCAGCACTTTTGGAAATACACCCGAGTGCTGATGCTAAGATGACGTAAGGTTTATTGTAGTTATTATTAAGTGACTTTGGTTTTGTCAGACATATTTTCTTGTAAAACTAATGTAAGTAAAGATCAAATCATTAGACTGACATTTTCAAAGGTGTGTGATGCCCCTAGAAGAGGAAACAAATTTTCTGTGACAAACCAAGTCAATGTCAAAATGCCACTTGTGAAGTGGCTATAAAAGACCTTATTCATCTGAATGTTCTAATTTACATGACACTGAAATACTAAGTATTTAATATTAAACTGAGAATCAAAACCCAGTGTCCTCTGCACTCAGTCAATATAGATAAAATACTGCTGCCAATTATGGGAGAAAGGGTTTAAGGACAACCAATTTTTTTTCCCCTAGTGGAGTTTCATTCCAGTACAAAATGGTAATAACTGGGGTGTAGAATACTGTGCTACAAAATCACATGGTATCATGAAAAAGTCAGTATGTGATTTTACAAGTCTAAATTTTTACCCAAAATATAGCTATCAGAATATTTTCATTTCCCTCCGTGGTTCTGCTGATAAACTTGGTTGCAGGTGGGCAACACCGAAAGTACAAGTACCATCCTATCATGTCACTTAAATGTACCTAAGCAATGTCTGTATCCTAATTTTCACTTAGTGATCAGGCTTTAGGCATATCCTTTTAGGTACTGGCACCTCTGGAAACTTGTATCTGCCTGCTTATGGGAGTTAAGTAGAACCTTTAAAGATCATCCAGAGAGTGCTGACCTCATTCTTTCAGTTTATCTCTTTCTGCTCCTGTTTAGAGAAGCATGATA
>NW_008608658.1:0-5344 GCF_000691845.1 Merops nubicus | reverse complement strand
TTCCTGGTGATTTTTTTTTTTTTCTGAGAAGCAAGGGATATTGCCCTGTCACATGGGAAAAAAATCATGTCTTCTAATGGTTTGTGAAGAAAACTAGCAGGAACTACAAACCTGGGCTTTGCAACTGATTCATACCTAGCTCTGCACTGAGCCTTCCTCACTTCTCTTTACTTACCTGACTCATAGGAAGGGGACTAAGGACTAAATAGCCATTGGTGAAGTTGTAAATAATATTAATCACAGTAATTTTATAACAGTAATAATTAAAATAAGATATTCCTTCTGAGCCATTAACATTTTATACCTTCTGAGACTACCTGGATAGTTTTCTGTGGTCCACAGCACAAAGTTAAAGCACCAGCTGGCAGTTCAACTCTTATGTTATAGGGAAGGGATAACAGTTCCAATAACAAAAAAAAGGGGTCTTAAAAGGAAGGAGTTGAACCCATTTAATTTCCTTGCTGGGCTTTGCAGATCAGAGGTGGGATGCAAGGGTGAAAGTGGAAGAGAAACTGCAAGGTGCTCTGCAAGCCTTGGAGGTTTAAGCGTCCAACAGAAAACACAGGTTCAATTTCTTTGGAAGAAAGATCATATTTTTGTAGGGTTGCTCACTGGTGCCTGCGATAGGCTCATTTGTAATCTCTCTGAAGTTACAATTCTAGGCAGCTATTTCACGCTTTAGCACACCACCAGAACACTGATTTTCTTGCTTTTGGCTTTGTCTGGACACAGCTGTGGTAGGATCGAGCTGCTAACTGCAGCAGCTGAGTCGGGAACTTCATTTGGCATTCATGGCATAGAACCATTTTGGTTGGAAGAGGCCTTTAAGATCGTCAAGTCCAGCTATGTATCCTCACAGGTACAACACAGCAACTAACACAGCAGTTAGGAAAAAAGGAATCATTCATCTCAGAGGAATTTCAAAGGGGAAGAAAATGCATCTTGCCTCACCTGCGAATGCAAGTCTTCGTATGGTCCTGTACATGTGGACTTGTGTTGCATAACAGGTTGTTGCATCTTGAAGGCAAAGAACATGAATCCATGTAATAGATGCATGGGTAAATGTGCTCAAAGGAATACAGTTGGCACACCTTTGATAAACTGTGTTCTTTAATCCTCTCAGGTGGCAAACAGCTGAGACTTTTTCCTGGTGACCTCTTTAAGTCTCTTCTCTGTCCAAAGTGTTTTAAGATTCAGCAGGGTCTAGTAAGTACCAATGATGTTTCCAACAAAAGTGTCTGAACAAGAAATCAAACAAAATCCTTCATCTGCACTAAGAATTTGATTTGCTGGCAGGAAGGAAATCTGACTTTGTGGCATTAAAAAGAGAAGCATCCTTTGATGCTGGGGTTTGGAATTTTTCTGTGTTATGGCTGAATGCGTTTGCATCCAGCTAATACTCAGTTCAGTTCTCAGGCTGTGAATGTAACTTCTCAGGAGTCATTTTGCTTCAATACTGAGAGAATGGGCAGGTTAATATGGCACAGTGCACTCTAGAAGCTCACAAAGCTGCTAAAAGCCAAAAGCCCAATTCTGCCCTCATACAAAGTGGTGTGAATGAAGACTGGCTTCATCCAAGTAAACACAAATATGTTATTGTCCAGTGGCCCTAGATGAGAAAAATTAACTTTGACATGGAAATGTGATGTCAAAACACATGGAATTTTTTGCTTTGTTTGTTTGTTCATTTTGTGTGGGGGTTGGTTGGTTGGTTTGTTTCAATAGCTAGGTCTTGGCATTTACAGCTTGGCCAGGAGGAGAGCTCATAAGGTGTTCCCAGGGTGCTAACACAGAAATAGCTGAGAAACAGATCATGTGAAAACTTCAATAAATTCAGGTATCACTATTAAGGAAAGAGAAGGGGGGGATGGGCAGTCTGCTTGTAAGAGGTGCTGCTTTTATGGTTCCCAGTTGGTGCACCCATCTGGAGGTGCACAAAAAGGGAATGGCTGCTGGATGGGGACACATTGGTGATGAACAGCTCATGTCCAAATGACTGGGCAGGTGCTGGGGCTGCACACCTCAGGGAGTCATCTGGGTATCAATGGATTAACTCCACACACATTTTTTGTATATACATGAGCTGCAAAATGCAGTTCCAACAGAGCCTGTCACTTTTAAAATGAGTAAAATTTATTCTAAGCCTAAATTTGCTAGAAAACACAGTCAAAATCTCATTTACCCGATGAGATTACCTAACTAAAACCACCTCTGCTCTGCATCTCTATTCAATGATTAGTCACCAGTGTAAAACTAGCATGCAGGGTTTAAATGTTATCTGCTTGGAACAGCTTGGAACAACTCTGCTATACTTACTGTTTTGAAATTGGATGCTATTTGTGGCAAGCAGTATAGCACATTACATTTCTCACCCTCCAGTGAGTCAGATCACCCCAGTGTGTGGGCTTGGAGTCTTAATGGGGCAGAGCATTGCAGCTCCATTGCCTCCGCTATACATCTGCAATTAAAATTTTAGTTGGAGTTTCACTTCATGGACTTTCACACGAACAGAGGGGCTTTTTTCCAGCTGTTTTTTTCCCCTCCCTTTTTCTTCAACAGCACACTTTTCTGGCAGGAGTCTTAACCACTAGAGCCCAGACTTGCAAAGATGTTTTGACACCTCAGGCCACCACAAGGAACCTAGTGAGATTTACAGGGCTCCTGAAATGAGTGGGGGCTGTTGTTAAACTGACAATATCAGAAAAAAAAAAAAAAAAAAAAGCAATGCTTTGTCTAAGTCTTCTACCTTGTTTTCTCTCAGTTATTCTGTTTTCACAAATCAGAGAGAATGACCATCGTACCAGATGCAGACCAAAGTGTCTCTTCTCCAAAAGCTGGACATTGGTGTTTCTCAGAAAGTGTCAGGTTAATATCATTGGACACATGTCCTTCCTCAAAGTTAACAAAACAAAGTCTACCCCAGACATTACCTTGTGTGGGAGTTAGGACCTCACATGGGCTGAAGTGAAGCCCCTTCACAGGTTGCAGAGATGCTTCACTGAATAACCAGGTTTTATTTCTTACAGATCTGCACAGTCTGTGATGGAAATAAAATCCATATCTGTCAGTTCACATTCCTTTCAGAGCAGGATTATTGTCTTTGCCTCATAGGTAGCTCTACAGATATACCCTGCAGAGGCACCACAGCTTCCTCTCCATGAGGTCTCAGTTTATCACTCTGAAATGCTGGGGTTTGAACCCCAAGCCCTGAATTAAGGTTGACATACGGGTGATTCCCACAGCCCTTCATAAAGAGGTGGTGAGTTTGCCTTAGAGCTTCCCCCCAGGGTGCGGCCGGCCCTCGAGGGAGAGCCATAAGGGAAATGAGCCCCAGGGGTCCCGCATTGAGTTGACAAAGGTCAGGTGTCTGCTTGGGGATAAAAGCTGGGACCACTTGCAGGGAGTCAGGAGTGTCTGTCTGTGGAGTGCACTCCACACAGTGCCCTGGTTCAGAGAAGACCTACTGACTCTCCCTGGAGCTGGGCCCCAGGCATAGGCTGATTGGGTGAGAGTCGCCATGTGGGCACCTTTTTCTTATGTCTTTAACTGGCTGGTCTGGCTGTTTCCCATGCCAACTATGGGCAACCTCGGCTCACTGTTTGTACCGCCTGTTGTGGGCCGAGTTGTATCGTTTGTGGGATCGCTGGGGGTGACGTCAGTTATGTACCAGCTGGTTGACTTGTTTGTACCCCTGGCGGTCATTCATATCATAATGCTTTTGCTTACAATACAGTCTGTGTATTGGTTCATCTTCCTGCTGGTGTTATCATTTTTGTTGGGCCTGGTCATTGGCAGAATACACTCTCCCTGATTTTGGAAAAGAAAGAGGAAATAAGCTGCCAGTGTATCTTCTACTTGTATTAGCTAGATGGAATGAAAACTTGTTTGGTATCCAAGTTAGAGTAATAATAATGCCTTATATTTAGTTCTTTGCTGCCTAGTGCAGTCAAAGAGCAAGTAAAGATAAGTCTGAAAGTGAAAGAGAGCCATTGAAAATTAGCCACACTGGGGGCAGGAATCCCCCAGCTCTACCCACTGCATCATAAATCCTAGGCTTTAAATCTGTTATATGATGTAGACCTGCTGGCATTGGAAACCACAAAGAGGGACAACAGCAGCAGCAGTACTCAAGTGCTCCTGCACGCCTTCAGCTTTGCTACGTCTATTGCCCAGGACTACAGGGAACATTGGAGAGGTCATGTTTCTATAAGCCCTGCATCCAAAACCTTTACGAAGAAGAAAATTGTAGCCATAGATAAAAATTAACGTTTCCCTGCTTGCACACATCAGTCTTAATTTACTGTAGACATTGACACAAATCTATCCAGTATCACAGATACAAACTACTTATTTTTGTTCTTTCCTCTTTCAACAGGATAGAGCAGGAAAGGACTTTTATCCTGTTTCATATCCACAGGACTATGCATGTAGCACTTCAAATTACAAAGAAAACATTATCAACTTGAACTACTTTCTAGTTTCCTTATTTTGTTTCTTCAAAGAGGAAGTTATCTGATTCGTTATGCTTGGTTTATCTGGAAGCAGTCTGCAATATGCTAGCTGAATGCTTTGACCTTTTGCATATTCTGCAGTTGATTGGCTTGGCCATCCATCTTCTCCACTTGTTGAAACCCTCACTTAGCAAAGAAAGGCCAACAGCCAAGTCTGCATGAAAAATGTGGCACAAAAGGAATCAATTAAGACCAGGGTATATTTCATTGTAATTCCTGTAGACATTGAAGATTATGCAGAATTTGAAAAGTTGCCTGAGGTGCCTGGACTTCCCAACTGCTGACAAATTATTACTATATTACAGTATTTTGATAAATCTTTTTGGGAAAAATAGTAATCTTACGTGATCCCACCAGCCCAGTACAAAGTTGTTAATATTCCTATTTCTCCCAGTGATCTAGCTTCTACTGTTGGTCTCCCCAGGTTCTTTCTGACTATCTTTCCAGCTTCTTTAATTTAACATAGCTAAACCCAAAGTCCATATTTTCCTTGTCTACTTCCCTGAAAGCTATTACTTTTGACTATTCCATCCTCACTTTTGTCCAGGAATGTGAAGAGGGGAAAGAAAATAAAATAGAGATGAGCAAGCTGATACAGAGTTAGGAGTTTAATCACAGCTTTCAGGCCATGTTCTCCAGAGTATGCCCACCCTGCTGTGCCATGTACATGTTCAGACTTACTTTCCTACTTGTTCTGTCAAACAATCATGCCTCTGCATGCCTCTCATGAACGGCACATCCCCATGAATGGTCAGGGCATGCTGCATTCCCAGCCCCAAACTGCTGAACAAATACAGGAATGAGTGCTGTCACAATCTGGTACCGAAGGGGCA
>NW_008608657.1:0-2285 GCF_000691845.1 Merops nubicus | reverse complement strand
CGCCTGCGGGCGGGTAACGGTGGGCGCCATGGAAGTGCTGACGGGGCGGGTGTAAAGCGATACCGGTGCTCTCAGGGAGAAATCAGGAATAGCCACCTAAAAAAAATCTACTGTCTCACAACCTGTTTATTGTGCGGCTTTGGGCAGGCGGGTAGGTGTGTCTGGTAGAAGCTGAAAAGCTTCATGGAAGAGCAGGGTCTCGATTCCCTGACATTGCAGCAGTCAGGAAATAAACTTGCTGCTCGGTGTGAATGCGTTTGGTCTGGGGAGAAACGAAGTGTGCTCGCTTCAGGTGGTGCTCTCATGGAGCCCAGGCACCTCGACTGTGTCTTGGTTGGAGCTGGTGATTGTAGGAGCACCACAACAAGCTGCACACACTCATAGTGCTCAATGATGAGCAGAGTCCCCAGTACAACCAGGTGTGTCAGTGCTGTCCCTCCCTGGGCTCCACATCCCGTCCAACAGGACACCTAGTCCACAAACAAGTGGAAGTCTGATCCCACTCATCCATGCTGCTGGAGTGTGTGATAGAATCTACACAAAATCACTATTTATTGGCTCAGCTGCAGGAGCACTAAGAAGTCGGAGTCAGACTCGAGGCATTGTTGTGTCCGTGCCCCTGTCCGGAGGAGTTTACACTGTGAGTCACACTCTTAAAACAGGCAATGAGTTCTGGGTGATGACTAAGAACTATCAGTGAGCATTTCTGCAGGACTGAAATAAAAGAGTTGCTGCTGGTTATTTATATGCAGAGTGGAGAAAAGCCATCAATGTGGTTTTTTAAAATTACAGGAAGTGAATTATATTGTTTAGAGTTTTAACACTGACTTCTGACGTATTTCATTCTTTTTCTGGCCACCTAAAGTCTTGTCTTTTGCCTGTTTTGTGACGTTTCCACGCAGCAGCAAATGTGCTGAGCATTTTGTTGTCTACAAATAAAATATGTCCTCCTAGAGTGTCCTTTACCAGTTGAGTAGGAGATCACTTTCTGTCCACATTGTAACTACATTTCCTTCACAGCCCTGGGAAGTCAATCAATCAATTAATAAAGCTTAATCTGGCCAAAAGATCTCAGATTACTTCCGTGGTTGGATTAGGCACAGTAGTAAATGCCCTGAATTTAATAACGACATCTTACGGAGGGTCCATGTATTTTAAACCCCAAATCTTGTCTTATGCTGCTCCCTCCCGTAGATCTGTTCCCCACCTCTGTGCACCATCCACACTCACCTTGTAAAAATTAACTAGAGTAGCTGTAAACCCCCTGCACTGCTCTTAGAGAAAACACTGGTTTGGAATTCGCTATGTAGTGATTTCAGAGAAATTTGGAACATTTTCTTCTCACATTTTCTGGGGCTTTGGAAACAAAAGTGGTGAGACAGTCTCTCTAAAATCCTTTGAAAAAGATACAGTGGTGTTTGATAAAATACAGCTTATTAAACTCTTTTTAAAATGTTGAATAATAGAAAATAGTATTTCAAGGGCTCTTATCTGACTAACAATGGGCTCACAGGTGCTTTTTCTATAGTTTATATCAAAGTCATAGAACCGTTCTTAAAGCAGACATCAGCTGTGTACTGAAGTCATCAAAGCAACCAGTATGAAGACTTGTGAGCACAGAAAGGATTTATAGACCACAGTAACAGAAATTTGTCTTGATATAAAAGGGAAGACAAAGAGCTTAAGTGGAAAAGTGTCTATCCAGCAAGGAGAACAGGAAAAGACAAAAGAGGTCAAGGAAATGTGAAAAAAAATCTATTCATGCTAGTGGTGGGACCGAGGTGAAAGAGACACCCTCAGCCATGCACACAGTACAGTGTGGAAGAGTAAACTGAGTGCATAGGCTAAAAAAGCTGCTGCTCTTTGCAGCAGTGGAGTAACCTGCTCCAGAAGGAACTTCAGGCTGTTTGCTTCCTTCCCTGGTATTGCCTCTCAGTGAATCAAACCTGGAGGTACAAACTGTGGCAGGAGGAAATAAAACAAATATTCTTCTCCTGCAGCCAGGTCCACATGCCTTCTCATTCATTAATCACAGATTTAAATTAACAGAGGCTGGCAAATTGGTCCAGTGGTTTAAACAGTAGCCCAGGACATAAAAGGACTTCTTACATGAGGGAATTAGCATCAAAGCGAGACTCTCTGATGTAGCTACTTTGTATTAGCTCATTAAACTAATTAGCTGAGCTTACTATTCGTTACTTAGCTGACTATAGGTTGCTGCCTCTGCGTGGCGGGGAGAGGGTTTCTCTGGGATCCGTGCGCTGCTGTGCGGGCGCCGTGCGCGG
>NW_008608656.1:3866-9392 GCF_000691845.1 Merops nubicus | reverse complement strand
GGAGCCCGCTCTGACCCGCGGCATCCCACCCTGGCTCTCGCAAGCTTAATGCTTGTCCTCTAACGCAGCCCTACAGGGATGTCACGCTGCAAACAGGGCCCTTGCACGATGCCATCTAAGCCAGTGTTCCTCTTGCACCACTGGACCTCAGTATGGTTTTCAGTTCAGAAGATAATTCTTTGGTCATGTAGCTTCTGCCCAGTGCTGCCGGGTGAATAGCAGTGGAACATGGAGGCCTTGTCTCTGGGCATTACCTCTGCATACTCACACGGAAGGGGCTTTCCCTGGTATTTGTCATTTCAGATTTCCACGCAAACAGAGGAGAGCTAGAGAAGCTCAGCCTGAATTCAAGTCCTTGCACAGAGCCCACAGCATTTCACAGCTGTGTGACTGGGGGAAGGTGACATGCTGGTTGCGTACAGGCACTTCTGGAACTCTGGAAGATAGAGCCTGAACCACTCAGAGCAAAGTCACCCCCAGTCAAACCCATCTCGGCTCAGCTGACACCTTTTTATCAGTGCTGTGCCACAGAGCTTGTATGTCACACACAAATCCTTGGAAAGAGCCACAGGAACCTCCGGGAAAGGGAACTGGAGGATCAAACTCCTTCAGTGCAAAGAAATCTTAAGGGAGCGGGGGAAAAGCCTGAATGTGGCTCTGCACAGGTAACAGTCTGAGAAGTCTTGGTGCTTCAAAATGGTCACTGGAAGAGTCTGTTGATCTCAGCGGTGAGTAGCAAGATTAGCAGTGTGGGTTTGCTTTGCTGGGTTTATTTATAGTTCATTTGATCCATTAGTCCTATCTGGACTTCAGAGATCTTTTCATGTACCTCCTGGAAATTTTCCTTCCTGTTCTCCCATTTTCTGACTGCACTGTATAGCCCACACAACCAATGTGATGTTTTTACCTGGTCATGTTAAGTGGCACTTGAGTGCATTATTCCTGGCTCTAGACTTGTGGTTCTAGCATTGTATTTTCGTCTCCATCACCTCAAAGTTCGTTTTTCCTGCCTGTACTTTATCAGTTTTGCAGCTGATTTCTAATCATTCAGAAAAAGTCTCAGGATGTGTATCTGTTTTTCAAACATCCTTCCTACTTTGCGTATCCCAGCTTCATTTTATTCTAGGAATCACAGGCTCTCACCTGTTTCCAAATACAACTGAGGAAATTAAATCAGAACAGATCATTCAGCTGTCACTGGAGGTGTAACCCTTCTCCATATTCAGGTGCAAGTGGAGTGGACAGCAAACAGACCTTGTGCTGAAGCAGGCAAAACTCTTGCACAACCTGTTGGGTTTTGGCAAGCAGCTCTTGGGGCTTTCGGTCTAGGAGCTGGAACCAGCCAAGATCAAATGACACAAACAAACAAAATGGGGGAGGTGGAGGGATAGCAAAAGGCAAAGTACAAGGACAAGATGCCTTATCTCCACTATTCAGAGGGGAAAAAAACAAAGCCAGGTAGATTTATCTGTTGTACAACTCTATTGCCATCTGAGGAGTTACTCTGGGGAGGTGCTTTGTTCTGCATGCACAGAAGGGCCAAAATACCACTGGTCACTGCACACAGCTTCACTGGGAGAGTGACCCTACAGTTCAGATGGGTTTAGAGCAGACAGAGACCACAGGAAAAACAATTCAAAATCTCCTCCTGTCACCATAACCATGCTGGAGGGAGGCGAGTGTGTTTATCCTTTGTGACTCTGGCAGCAGAGGAGCACCAGACAAAGAGCTCTGAATGTGGTTCCAACTTGGTTTTGAAGGCAGCTGTCCTTGCAAGAGCACGCAAGGGGTGATGTTTAATGAACTTGTGCCTTATTCAAACAAGGAGAAAATTGGCTCAAGACTCTCTGACATGGAGCTCTTGTGCTGCAAGTAGCATAAATAAGAAAAAAAAAAAAAATTATTTGCTTTGGCTCATGCAATGGTTTGCATGCACAGCAGCCCCATCCTGAGATTCTGCAGGGAGACATGTATCAGGAAAGGCTCTGCTACCAAGCCCAGTTTGAGGTCTGTCAAGATTAGCACTCTGTAGATTAGGCTCTTAGGTTTGATTGTTTCTCTGCTCTGCTTCTACTTGAACAGAAGCTATGTGAGGAATTTATTGTGCTGGTAGGAAGTTTGCTCTCTACAAGAAATGGAAAAGTTGGAGGTCAGGAATCTGGAAGTTAGGCAAAGTCCAAACACACTAACAGGAGAGCGTGCAGCAAGGTGGGGCAGCAAAGAAGGACCTCTTCTATTTCAGCAGCGTGCAGAAACCCAGCTGGTGGCTGCGGTAAGCTGCACATTAGAGAGGAAAGGAAGTGGTTGGCAGTACAGTGTAAACAGGCTGTTTTCTTCAGGCTTAGCACTGCAGGCAAGCTGCTGCAGCAGAGCCACAGTGCAGTGCCTACGGGAGCTGCTGCTGGGGCACCAACCATGCAAGCAGCCTCAGGGTGAGAAGAAAGCCACCGGCACCAACTCTGCTGAATGGAGTACAATAGGCTTTCCTCAACAAACTTACCAATAAAATATCAGGTAAGAAGACAAACACCCTTGCCTGTGTCAGCACTGAAACAGAAAGAGTTTTGGGGCAAATCTGCTTTATCACTGCTGACATTGAGGATTTCCTGAAGGTTGAAAGAATGTAAAGTAAAAGGGACTGGCCTGCTTGGCTGCTTTAGCTCAGCCTGTGGGGACGTGTGTTGCAAGCTGTGGTTTGTGGTGCCCTTTTGAACAAAAGGGCAGCTTTACTCAGGAAACAAATGTATAAGAGGCAGCTGGCTCATTCCCCCAAACCAGTAAGTCCAGCTGAAAGGATGTGTGAGACTGATTTGAGCAGCTACTTTCACCTTTTCAGAGGGCTCTAATAGCTTGACTTGCATTAAGATGACTGACAGCTCAGACCCAGCGTGCTGTGCAGCCACCTCTGGATGGTGAAACACCCAGCAGAGACAAACGGACTTCCAGATACAACCAGAGCTTAACAAGGAGGGAAAAACAGCTGTGCAAACTGGAACCCTTGCCATGGCTCATACCTGGAAATGGAAGGTCATGGGGACAGGAGGACAGGAGGGGTACAAAGGGACACAGGCGAGAGGTTGTGAAGGGTGCCACACAGGTGTGGAGGGTGACTCAGTGGCCACTTCCTTCCAAATCCTGTTTACAAATCCAAAGAGAACTTCAACACATGGCAAGTGTAACCATAAACTTTACTGGAGAATCTGAAGTGACAGAAGAGCAGTGGAACATTAACTGTACATGAGGCATTAGCTATTGATATACTGTGCACCCCGCTCACCCCAGGGCTGGCCCAGCCATGGCAGCACTCAGCAGAGGAGAGAGCCTGGCTTGGATGGCTTCCATCGAGCTGACAAAGGCATGCTGGGGAAAGGACAGAGCACTGCTACGGATTGCAGAGGGGCACCGTGTGGTTGGCACCAGCTTCACTTAGAAAAGCAGCTTCTGTCACCTGTGCAGGCTGTTCTTTGTAGAGTATGGCAGGAATCTGTGGTTGAGGGTCTTTATTCACAGGACTAATCCCCTCCTTCCCAGAAGCTGGAGGCCTCACCTGGGTACCTGCACAGCCCCCTGCTCCTTGGTGCTGTGTCCCTTTGCTCACACAGGTGACGCAGCAACCTCTAGTGGCCAGGTGCTCTGAGAGCCCTGGCAGGATCCCCACCACGGCCTGGGCCCTGATCTGTCTCACTCCTAAAGAGCAAAACTCTTCCAATTGAGCATTTTGCAAAGTGAAAGCCCTTTTCAATGATTTTTCCTTGTTTCAGACTGGCTGTTTTGCCATACCCTCAGGAAACCTTTGTCCTTTTTATAGCGTTGTGACCCAAAAACCTGAAAACTGGGCTGGGAAGGGCAGTTCTGACTGGTCCCAGTTCCCCATGGACCAAATTGCCTCTGTCCTCAAGCAGAGTCAGTGGTGTTGGAGCATGAAAGAAAAGCCTATAGAGCTACAGCTCACATGCCTGTAGTGGACAAGAGGGGAAAGCAGCTCACTGCAGTCCATTTAAGATGCAGTTTTCTTCCCTTCTAAGTTGCAGAAAGGCTGTGACTGAAGAGCATTTTGTGGCATGGTGTTTCTGTATCATTTTTAGAAGAAATGCCAAAATAGTACAAAAAGCTCACACAAAATAATCCATTTTACTTAAGAGTACTAATAAGCCCCCTAATTCTGGCTGCCCTGCTTTAGGAGCTGGTGCCTGAAATGCTCCAGCAGTTCGGGTGCAATCCTATCAGCAGTCAAGTTGCTGATGTTCAAGATCCCTTCATGGGCTTCCTGGAAGAGCTGCGTCCCCAGCGCCTCTTCCACCCGCCTGCGCCACTCGGCCAGCTTCGGCCTCCCCTCAAAGGGGTCATGGCCAACACCTACAGGCTGCAGAGAGAGAGCAAGAGAACCCAGGAGTCAAACAAGGCATTCACCAGGGATGAGACCAGAAGAAAGCATGGATATGCTTTTGGCTTGAGGCAGCAGATACTCATCACATTAGGTGGAGCTCATCTCTGGTTCTTAGCTCATACGAAGCAAGTGGTGTTATCCTCAGCAGCTGCTGTCCCCTGGGACATGCAGTGGAAGAACACAGCCATGGCTAACCCTAAAACTGTCTAATGCAGAGATCAGGAGGTCCATCCACACCAACATATCTCTTTCAAATACCAATACCTTCTCTCCCTAGCTTGTAATTAATCTTTTGTTTTTTCCTGAAGGAATTTCTATAGAGAGAACTGTCTGAAAGTAGTGTTCCCTGGCAAACTCAATTATGGTCAAGGTCAAAAAGGAACATACCGCTAAGGAGTTAACTGCAGGGAGAAAGATCTGCCAGCAAAGAGGTGGTGGTGCTGCAGCCACATCCTGGCCTGGCCACCACCCAGCTCAAATATCCAACAGCTTGGGGTTGATGCTCACCTGCATGAGCTCCACCAGTGCTACAAGGTCTGCCAGGGAGACCTCGCTGCCTGCAATGAAGGGTTTGTCTTGCAAGAACTTCTCCTGAAACTGCTTCAGGACAACATTCAGCTCTTCAGCAACACTTTCCAGTTTCTCTGGAGGAACTGGTTGGCCTGTGAGGATAGGCAGCAGCAGCTGGCAGGGAGAAGAAACAAACTAGTTTTTTACATATTTCCCTCCAAACTTAGTCCACACCCTCCCACTGCCTCTTTCTAAGGATCCCCCGCCAGCCACACATGAGAACAACTAGTACTGTTCATCTCCTGTGACAGATTAACATTATTCTCAGTCATCAATTCCTGCCTGTCCTTGTCTCCTCCCTAGGAAGTCTGAAGTTTCAACCACAAGTCTCCTCTCAAGGGACGGCTTCATCATCTGGAAGCCACTGTGCACACCCTCCCACTGCCTCTTTCTAAGGATCCCCCGCCAGCCACACATGAGAACAACTAGTACTGTTCATCTCCTGTGACAGATTAACATTATTCTCAGTCATCAATTCCTGCCTGTCCTTGTCTCCTCCCTAGGAAGTCTGAAGTTTCAACCACAAGTCTCCTCTCAAGGGACGGCTTCATCATCTGGAAGCCACTGTG
>NW_008608656.1:0-3806 GCF_000691845.1 Merops nubicus | reverse complement strand
TCTTTCCATGAGGCAATGAGCTGTCTGGTGTTAGCTGCTCACCCAGGACAGGCTTGCCCTGGACCTCAGCATGTGCACAGAGCTGTGGCTGCAGCGTGAAGGATTTGAGACACTTCGGCTGGGCTTGACTGAGGAGCCAAAGGCAATTCCAGATCTAGTTTTGGTCACCTGGCTTCTACATTTGCTTAGAAAGGCCCTGGACACAGGAGGTTACACTCACAGCTCTTAGCACTTATTTTTTTTATGTAATGGTCTTACCTTAGTCAAGAACAGCTTGCTCGCCTTCCCACGAATGCTGACGTGCTGCCAGGACAAGTACTCATCAACCCGAGCCCTTTTCTGCAGGTCAGATGGGTACCAGTGATCAGGAGTCTTGAACTTCCGGGCCAGGTACAGGAGGATTGCAATGCTGCCCAGAGAGCAAGGCAGACCCATGAGCTGATCATCTGAGGTTAAAGCACCTCATCCTTTCTTCTTACCCAAATTTGGCACTGCTGGGCCAGCAGCAATGCAAGCCTGCTCCCAGTCAGGCAGAAGTGCAGGACACACAACTGCCAGTGAGGCACAGTGCATGAGAGGGTTTGTGCTGGCCTGACTAGCTGCTCATGGACAGCAATCATCTGATAAGGTCAGCCCAGCCAGCCAGGTGAGCTGTGGGCTGCTGGTAGTTTCCCCATCAGCATTTTTGAGCAAATATAACCAACACAATGAGTTTATACCAAACCAGAGCTTGTACGTGTGGCCATCCAGCACCAGGTACCTTGTGTCAGATCTCCTGCACTGGCCTCCAGCTGAAGGCAGCAAGCAGGAGGACACATGGACAGGCATGTAAGCCCAGAAACACTGCCTACATGCAAGCTAGCTCCAGGCAGCAGCCCACAGATTTTTTTCCACAGTCAATGCTGTTTAAGTTGCTTACATGAGAAAGCTTCTCTTGAAGTGTGGGTTTATGTTATGTACAAGTGAAACTGATAGGAAAGATGGAAACAACTACCTGGGCTGGAGTCCCAGTAGAGACCAAACAGTGCACTGGTAGAATCCAAGCATTCGGATAAAAAATACTACAGTAGGGGCCTGAGCTTATCTGAGCTTCTCACCTCTCTGCTAAGGTGAAAGAACCGTCCCTTAGCGCAGGAACTGTCATCAGGACGTTCACCTTCCGGAACTCCTCTGTCCTTTGCTGCCCTGAGGAGGGAAGTGAGAGGTTTTACTGGGCAGGGACACTCAGGACCTGAGCAGTCTCTGGGGACCATCTGGCTTTGAGTTCCTGGTTTTGATTGTACAAATACAGTCTCAAGTTTATAAGTAATCAAAAAGTGCTGCAGGGTGAACAGAGGGTTTGCCCTGTGATGTCAGCTCACTTGCTTGTTGCCTGCATACCAGAACTACCTCCGACAAAATGCAGAATGGGTAAGAGTTCTTTCATACCAGCAGTGCTCAGCAGCTCCAGGCTCTATCAGCTCTCTTTCTGCCTGGAAGTACCTGTCCTGTGCACACCCAGAGCAAACACCAAGTACCTTGGAGGAAAGGGATCTTGGTATTAGAAATGTGAACCTCAGTCAAAAAGCAGATTTTTTTTTATTTTTCTGGAAGATAGTGTAACTTATATTCAACTTCTGTTTTAGTCCTCAGATGAAAATAACATTCTATGATTCCATATAAAGCCATAGGTACTTCAGTACAGATCAATCAGCTCTCTTGGGGGACTTTGCATATCCTTTATCAGAGCAAATCTGGATTTCTGTTTGCTTTTAGGCTACCTTGTAGGTCCCCCTGAAAGGCTGACAGAGTGAACCTGAAAGAAGAAGGTGCTTTGTCCACCTGAGGTTTCAGTGTGCTCCTTTATGTTTAAGCCCAGTCCCAGCAGCCTTCTTTTATGTGACTTGTTTGTGGCAGACCTTTCCAGCTGCTGGCTCCAGTCACACGTGTACCTCTGTATTCAAGCCCTCTAACATCTAACCTTGTGCTTTGTCCTGCTACATGAGTCACCTGAGAATCTCTGGAAGCAGTTTTTGTTTTTAGAGTACTTGGCAAACCTGATCTGTAACTGTTTCCCTGTCCCTTGGCTCACAGCCCATCTCCCCCACCCCCTCTCAAAAAGACACTGGGATTTCCTGCCCGTTTTTTGCAGATTCCAGGTCCTCACGTGTCCCCAGAGTGTCTTGTGATTTCTGTCCATTCGCACTCTTTCTATGCATTTCCTTGAGACTCACCCTACCGGGGGCCCAAGAGCTTTTCTGAGGGGACACATATAACCCACCAGCTCAAATCGGAGTATTTGTTCCCTCTCCTGGTCCTTGCATCCCACGCAGGGACAGGTCCTTGGGCTGTGTCCCTGTGTGAGTGCTCATTCCAAGGCCGGTGTGCCCACACCTGTCTGCCAGCCGCTGGATCCTGAGCTAACCCCACTGGAGGTGCCAGGAATGCTTCCCCATGGCACGGGAGGTGCACACCCTGCAGGATGGGACACACCTCTAGCACTACTCATCTTAAATCCACTGACAAAAAGCAAATGCTGATGGCACACAGCCCTGGCGAACTGTGATTTAATTCACTTTCCTCTCAGTTCCCTCATACCTCTATTTCAGTTGTTCCATTCTCCTTGATGCTCTCTCTCATTGCTTGCCTGCCAGTCTCCCCTCCATTGCACCAGTGTCTCACCACAGCAGTGTATTCACTGGGGAAGAAGGATGCTAGATGAGCCTGCCCACAGCTACATATGTATATACATAATATTTTTTTTCTATGGTACAGGTCAGAGGAAAGCTGCACTAAGGTGGAATCAATGTACAGCTAAGGTGTGCAGGGGAACACCCAGAGACCAAACCACAAGAGGCCTGAGGTTTCTTTTGAGTCACAAGCTGGAGCCTCTTTCGCTCCTTTATCAATTTCAGCCTCAGGAGTCTTCTCATCTTTCATTGTTTTTAAGCATTACTTACAGAGGCATTTTTATACCAAATATATTATCTTAATTTCAGATCCAGCAGAGCTCTGGAAAGGCTGAAGGATAGATTTTACCAGCTTAAGTTGCAAAAAAAGGAAATACTGATCTTTAGGCATCCTTTGGTGAAAACATGGTACCTTCTGGGCAGGCTCCCACCAATTACCAGTTGGTTTGAATACAAAGTAAACCACCTTCCCCTCTTGACCTCTCAGTGTTTAGATCCGTGAGGCTGTGCTGCTTCACTCCACTGCTTTCACAAGCTTGTCCTCAACCCTTTCAAAATCACCCAACCACAAACAGCTTGACCCAATGGAACCCCCAAAGGGGTGGCCGGCTGTCCTGCCCTACCTGCACATGGGGAGAGGTCAGCAAGCTCTGTGCGAGGACCCTTCCCGAGGGGCTGTTAACCCCTGCCCAGGGAGGAGAAAAGCTGCTCTGCAGCACCACTGCTGCTCACGGAGAGCAAAGTTCTTTAAGGAAGTTGGGTTAGAGAACAAGAGCTGCCCTGTCCTCACCCATACACCGGTGTCCCGTCTCTGTTGTTTTTTGTTCCTCCTCTGAAGGGGAACAGCCCCAAACCTAGCACATCCTGAGCAGTGTTCTCAGAACAGCAGCCCTGTTTTCAGAGACCCATTTTCTGCCGGGGTGGGGCCCCTTTCGAAGCCACTGCACACCTTTGCCAAGTCCTCCTTGTTGCAGAGGAGCGCAGGCACCGAGACCCCCCCAATTAGGGTCTCTTTAGAAAGCGAAGGCTTGTTTTCGTCTTGACATCAGGGCGTCCTGAGCTGCGGGCTCCCTGCCCTGGGGCCGATGGACTCACCCGCTCCCACCCGCGGAGCCCGGGGTCGCGCTGCGGCGGCGG
>NW_008608655.1:15210-20764 GCF_000691845.1 Merops nubicus | reverse complement strand
AATGGGTCCAATTTTTTGTTTGCAGCTTGGTGGCTTCCTTTGTGGGGTTCCCCTGTGAATGTTCACATTGGCATTTTCACCCTGAGAACGTGAACTAGAAATACCTTATGTGGGGTCTGCATCTTCTCTTTCCCAAATGCTGCACAAAAAAAATGGAAGGCTGTCTCCCACCAGGGGTGGGATTTTGGGACTGGTGTGATGGGTGCTGGAGCATCTGCAGTGCTCTCCCCTGTTGCCTGGCCAAAACCACCACGGATATTGTGCTCCACGGGCTGCAAGTTCTGCTGGATGGTCAGCGGGAGCGTTACCTGGCGGTAACTGTGCCTTGCCAGTTCTGAAGAGTAAGGAGTTTGCAGGATTAATTTAAAAGGAACATTTATTTAGTGAACCAGGTGGTCAGAGAAACCACTTGCAAGAGTCTGGACACGATGCACAGGTTCAGTGAAGCATCTGGAGTGGCTTTGTAGATGCTGGACGTGGTGAGCTGCTGTGTTGGTGCTGGCTGGAGGAGCCTGCAGACACTGCTACATTGCAGGACTTATCTCTGTTTGTGGTTACTGGCCTGTCAGAGGCAGAACTGGGCCCAAGTAACGCTGAAATGCACTGACTGGCATTGGGAGTGGTGGTGGGAGTGATCACTTCACTCTTCAGGTCTATGTTATCTTCATTTTGCTCCTTCTGTTTTCAGCATTTTAGAGAAGTTCAGCTTCCAGGTCTTCAATACACAACAAAATTTTTAATCACTTAAAGTTCAGATTAGGTCTAGAAACAAAAGTAGTCTGGATCCTGCAGAGAAACCTCAGCATCTCCAGAGGATATCAATATCAGCTCTTCAAAGCTGAGCTGGCTTTTGGCTGCCCAGGTGACCTTGGGACATTCCTGCTGCTCTGAGGCAGCCATGAGACTTCTGATTCCTCTCCAGGTTGTTTCTGGAGCTTTCACAGGCAGCAAAAATGTCACTCAAAAAACTTGTGTCGTAATGAAGTTGTTACTCTGCAAAGGTTGAGTTAAACGAGGTAGCTTGTTTCTTTTCCAACCTAAAATGTCTAATTTTTGTTCCCTGATGTCATGGAGGCAAACTTTCTCTCTTCATCGACTTTAGAAAGAAGCCTGTGATTGTGATACTGCTCTGGCTGCAGGGAGGGCTGTGTAATTAGCATGTGAAATCATCACTTAATAGCTTGTCTTCATAAATTTATTTCCCCTTCTTCTGGAAAA
The DNA here is from genome assembly GCF_000691845.1 of Merops nubicus. NCBI lineage: Eukaryota > Metazoa > Chordata > Aves > Coraciiformes > Meropidae > Merops > Merops nubicus. The sequence goes on along the minus strand of NW_008608655.1, from coordinate 19,546 downwards.
AAAGTGTCGATATTTTGAGCATTTTAACCGTTCCTGCTTATTTTTTTGCTTCCTTTTATGACATAAAAATTCAGTTTGCTGGTTCATTTTGAGCCTGACTGGAAGGCAAAGTTTGTTTATTTTGGCAGCTTAGTTGTAGATCGGCCAAGAGGAAAATGAAAAACCGTAGCCTGTAGGCATTCAGCGTGTGCTTATCTCAGTGCTGCTGGAGCAGGGATAACCGTCTCTTTCACAGGAAGGGCAAAAAGCTTGGGGAGAAGCCACACTTATTTATATTTTCTTTTTTTGTTTGTTTTTTTTTTACTGTATGAATTATGTGCGGGGGCTTGAGTGTGAGAGGTGTGTTGTCAGTAGGGGCAGTGGCAGAGACACGAACAGGAAGCTGAGGGTATGGTCTGAAGTACTTTTGCCCAACAGAACTTTAAAGCAATATATTAAGTATTTGTGTTTTCTTCTCTTAATGTTGTGAAAATAACTTTAGACTGTATATTTGCTGTTTGGGCATTAGCCTAACAGTGAATCAGAAAACAATAATAATTTGTGTAGGTTCCTTCTGTGGTGTTAGAACTCCAAAAAGGACACGTGTACAAAGGGACTGGGCCCCGCTGGCCGCTGTCCTCGAGGCTCTGCTCTCTGAGCACTATTGAGGACAGGCAGTGCCAGGTTTGTCACTATGATCCCAAACTTCTCACACGCTCTGTCGGTCCTGTCAGCACCCGGACAGGTTGTGAAGGACACAGAGGGAGCACTGCTGCCACCTCTGCATCCACGTAAGCCTTCAGCTGAGGCATCCTCTGCTGCCCGGTTTCCTGTGGGTGAGGGAAGTGCCACCAGCAGTTGGCAGAGCGTGGGGCTGGCAGGTGAGCTTGGGAGCACTGGCTCCTGCTTCACTGCCTTGTTACCGCCCGGGTCTGCACCCTGTGTGTGCTGCCACGCTGCTGGGGCACATAGGACAGCTTCTGCTCACCAGCCTTGGGGGCAGCACTCTTAACCTGCTTTTACAGAGTGCAGGGAAATAGAGCTGTGGCATATATTTCCTGTTAAAACTTGTTAGAGGTCTCTGTTCATGAACTTCCCAACAAGTTTTATCACTTTGTGTTGTGCTTTATGTGCCGTTTGTCACTGGGGTGTGTGGGATTTTTTTTCTTATGAGGGTTGATAAACATGCAAAATCCCTATTCCTTAGGAATTTGTAAAAGTTCAAATACTACGAAAAAAAAACAACTAGTGAGGTAGAGAGAAGAAACTACACTGAAAAAGTGAGGGGCCTATGTGATATGCTTGGGGCTTTATTGTGTGTGGTACTTTGGTTGTTTTTGTGGGAGGTTTTTAAATGCTCCTTGCTGAAAGGCATCTATCCTGTCCTTGGAGGACTTGGGTATTGCCTTTGTATCAGTTCTTTCACAAATCAACGATTCTTTCTGTTATTCTAATCATACATGTACCCTAAAGCCTAATAAAATTCTTCCTTGTGCAACTGAGAGAAAAAAATGTACTCCTTTGCTTTGGGAAGACCATCGTCTGCGGCTCTGGTGGTTTAGCAGACGAGAAGCTTACTCCAGAGAAACAGCTCTTTCAGGAAAATTACTTTGACAGAGAACTCCAGTTCTTGTGACCAGAATTCACATGCTTCAAAAGTAATTAAGGTGACTGGCTTCAGTTAAAAATAAATATATAAACCAAATCCAGCAGTAGGTTTGGCTGTTGCTTGGCAGCCTTCGTCTGGCCCTGGGTCCATCCTGATGCTGGGGGGGGCATGGTAGTTGTGGGGGGAGAAGGACTTACTGCTGGCAGTAAGAAAACAAGATCACCCCTCTCCTTCCAGCAAGAGCTCTGTCTGGTGGCTGTGCATGGGGAGCTGGTGCGTGGGGGGGTGTCAGGCTGGAGCCATGTGCTGCACACGTCTGCTCGTACAGGACAGTCCCGAGGGGTGTGAAGGGTGCTGGGTGTTAAGGTGCCAAACGTGCTGCCAGCGGGTGGCTGTGTGCTGGACCCAGTGCTGGTGGCATGGCCCGCAGGACACGGTGTGCCCCGCCACGGCGTGGAGGAGGCCGGCCTGGCAGCGCAATTCCCCGGTTCCCATTCATGGAAGAAAGTGTCTGTGTTTTATTGACATATCTTTAAATCATTAAAAAGTCTTTGGCAGAGGAAAGAGTAACAAAACCTCTGGAAGAAGCGATGCTTTTGCTGGCCTTCTCTTTGAGGCCAGTACACAGCACTGAACATCATTTATCCCCCTTTGTGCTAATAACAAATTCTAATTGTGGATTTAATGCTGCTTTGCTGCTGTAAGTTGTGTGGCTGAGGCAGCACCTTCCCACCCACTCACGTTTTCCTGCTCTGGATGTGTGTGCAGGGGGAGCAAAGAAGTCCGGGGGTGTGCTGGGCTCCTGTGCCAGCCTGGGTGGAAGCAAGAGCAGCTTTATGGGATCTCGCCTGGGACGGGCTCTGATTGTATTTCCTTACACTGCTGAATTGTGTTTTTGCCCCTCCCGCCTCTGATCCTATTGCAACAGAAATGACAGCTTGTGATTAAATAAAAGCAAACCCTGGCTGTGGTGTCTGATCCACGTGTGTCTGGCAACAGCTGCATGGGGCAGGGGTTCCTTCTGCGTCCTCTCTGAAGAGTTCTGCAGAACTGGGATGATTCCAAGTGTAGAATTTGTGTGTAAACCAGGCTAAATGAAGCAGGGTTGGTGATGGGAGGCAGGGTGCCGTGGGCACCTCATGTGGCAGTGCCAGTGGAGCATTGTCATCCTGCCCTGTACTAGCCCTGGAGCCCGCTGGGTGCCCGGAGCTTTGGGTGTGCTGGGCACACTGGGGCACAGTGGGTGCTTCCCAGCCCAGCCTGCCTGGCGATGCCCACGCCTCGCCTGGGGAGGAATGTGCCCAGCAGATTTCCTCTGAAGGCAACATGAGGAAAACATCTTGTTTTAAGAGAGATATTTAATATGTTTTTCATATTTGGAAAGCAGTTAATGTCTGGGAATGTCCTTCTGCTCCCTGGCCAACACGATTAATATTACTTTTGATCTTTAAAAAAAAAAAATAAAAAATTTAGATTAAAAGTGATTTATCTGCAACGAAAGCAACAGCAATTACTTACTCTCTATTAACGTTTAAATTTGGTTTCTTTTAAACATTATTTTTGGGAGGGTAAAAGTTCTTAAAAATAAACATGGTTCACATTATTTTTAGATTAAAATACTTTATGGAAGGAGAGCTGAATTGTAGCATTTGAGCAGTAAACCAGGAAGTCAAGACTTTAGGGAAAAACACCGATGTAGAAAAGCCAAGCAAAAATGTGCTTTCAACAGACTCAAGCTAATTGCACCGAGTGCCTAACGAGGACGCTTCCGCTAGAGTGCCCAGGTGGGTTTGTGTGCTGCCAGCCCTGTGCTGTGCCATGCTGTGCCACGCCGTGCCGTGCCACAGGGGCCGTCCTGGCGGTGGCTGTGGGCAGGGGGTGGGCACAGGGTGGCATGCACCGCACCATCCCACGCGGGAACATCTCTTCTTCCGCGGGGCGTCGAGGAGAGCTTCCCCCAGCAGTGCGTCCTCACGCACTCTCTATAGGATCAGAGATTCGTGCCCAGGTAATTCAGGATGTCCCTGAAGAGGCGTGTCACAGTTTTTTTGGAGCTTTCTTGCACGTGAAACTGAAAGCTTCATCTGCCTGGTCCTGGGCGCTGGCTGCAAACTGCGTAACCGTGGAGCAGCTCAAGGTCACGGGATGGAGATCGTGGCATTTTAATACATATTTTATATCGTGGCCTCTTCCAGAGTCAGTGATGGGCGTGACGTCCTGAGGCCTGATGGCCCTCGGGCTGGCTCAGCTCATGGGCTGTCACCCTGCTCTGAGGGCTTGCGGGGAGCGTGGTGGTGACATGAACGTCTTTGTTAAGCACCTGAGTTTCCTGGACAGGTCTGCCTTCAGACAATGACCTTGAGGAATGCTTCTGGTCACTTAGGAACTTCAGCACTGTATGTAAACAGGCTTCACTGAACTCAAATCACACAATTTAAAATTACAGTTGCAAGTAAATTCTATTGCAGGAGAAAGTGTGATTTTTAGGAAAATAAAACTTAATTGCATGAACTAAGTAGTGTTTCAACCTCTTTTGCATCAAACGCTGATCACTAAATGATCAATCTTTGTTGCACAAATGAGGCAAAACACTATTGCCAAAATTTTGTGTTATTACTCAGTGAAATGCTCTCATTTAGTTAAAAATCAGATACAGTTCACAGGTGTGGTTTGTAGGAGAGGGGGTGAGAGCTGCTCAGGGTTCACAGGCAGTGTGGGCAGCTCTGGCTCAGGGGCTGTGTGGCTGGT
>NW_008608655.1:0-15179 GCF_000691845.1 Merops nubicus | reverse complement strand
TGCGGGTGGGGAAAAACCCCCCCCAGCCACAGAGCAGAGGGTGGTCAGGGGCTCACGTGGGGCCATCTCCCCATCTTGCCACAGCGTCGATGTGAGCGTGTTCCTCCAGTGTCACCAGGGACCAGAATGCCTCCTGGGTTGTGAAGGTGGTGAAGGTCCAGCTGGGCAGCGAGTGTCCCTGGGCATTGGGCCCTTGGGTGCATTGAGTTTGGATCTTCACTTCTAATTGCTTTCTGCCTCTGGCTGTGCCATGTCTAATTAGGAATAACATATTAAAAACTAAGACTAGCCTACTGAGTCCATAATGCATGGATAAGCTAAAAGGACAACCCAAGTTACTTCTTCCCTACGTACAGAAAATAGAAGGTAGTTTTTCATTTTGTGTTAAGCCCTTTCTGGAATGATAGCATGTTCTGTACTACATACATGGTTTTCAAAGGAATCACCATTTATATCCTCATTTGATTAAAGGCTGGGATGAGTAACAGAGATTCCCTTTTACTAACACCTTCCATTACAGTCCTGCAGAAGCCATGTGGCTGGAAACACTGCATTGGCCTGGTTGTTGTGTGAAGTCACCCATGTTATTCTCAGCCTTAAAGGCTGGCCATGCTCTGTGTGTGCCCAGCTGGGGCAGAGGCACCTGGCAGTGCTGCTGCAGGGCCTGCAGCATGAAAGGCTGGGAAGGGGAAGCGAGCAGCTCCTGCTGGAGCTGTCCCAGCATCTGTCCTTGCCCGGGCTCACCAGGGCATGGCAGGGTGACCGTGGCTGCAGTGGGAAGTGGTCCAGGGCTGATCCTCCTCCTCCTCAGTCCCGGTGTTTAGTTCAGACTAGAGAATGAGAACTGCTGCACCCGAAGCTTGCTGCAACACAAGCAAAATGAAGATTTAAACTTGATACTGTTTTTCCATTAATCCCCTCTACAAAAACATGCCTGAAGAGATCTCTTATGTTGCTGAAGCTCGTATGTGTTACAGTAAAGTAACGTGACTTTCCAAGGAAAGTCCATTATTGCTTGGTTTACTATATGAATAATCTTTCAGGAGTTGATACAAACCCATTGTTGTTTTAATGTCTTTCAGTGTTTCAGTAACTGATAGCTTGATTTAGTTATTCAAAGCTGAAATTTTTCTTGCCTGATACCTGTTCAAATATTTCTTTAAATAATTCAGAGTCTGCTGGATTTCTGGATCTTAGTGTGAAAATAATGTCTCTTTTAAATTCCTCCTTTGTGCATAGCCAAAAACCCCCAGACCACTGAAGATGGAATTTCAGATTCTGTACATGATGTGATCATTTTTGAAGAAGGAAGGAAACAGAAGCCAGTTTTGTGGAAAATGAGTCCAGTCATTTAAAATGTATGGATATTTCAAGCTAGAGTACTTACAGATGAGTACTGGAATAATAGTAAGTTGGAATTTTTTCTGTGATATTCATGTAGCTACAAGGCAGCAGGGCTGCGTATGGGCATTGTCACTGGCGGCTCCAGGTCCCGGCGTGTGGGCAGCTGGAGCCCAGCCAGGGATTTCCCACTGCCAGCACCAGGGTCTCCGTCACCCTGAGACGGGTTTTGGGGCCGTGCGGGGCTGACGTGACTGGTCCCCAGCATAGTGCTGGGTGGCTGCTTCACCTCCTTAGTTACTTGGTAATATGGAAAGTGGTTTGTGCTTCATATTCCTGTTGATAATGTCATAAAAACTGGCTGCAAAATCACTTGGGGTAGCGTTGCTCTGGATGATGGGCTCAGTCTGGACTGAAAGAGTTTATCGTTCCTCTGTTGGGGCTGATGCAGTTCGGGGTTCTGGTCTTATTAGTGCTAGGTGAGGAAGGGATGTGGCCAGAGCAAGCCCTTTTATTAAGCCATGACTCATTTCTGGGTATCAAATAGCCCGTAGTTCACTTGTTTTGCTCTATGATCCCATCCTTTATCTGCAAGGCTGCTCTGCTGAACATCTGCTGATTTTAATTTGCCTCCTGGAAGCTGCCTTGGCATGAGGTTACCCAGGAGGAGGGTATGGATCAGCACCTGGGACAGGGGGTGAGTTTTCTCGCTGTGGGTGGCGTTGCACAGCGCTCTCCAGACTCCACCTCTAGGCTCCGGCAGAGATGTTTCCTGGCTGCATCTTCTTCACTTTGTGCCATGCCTGTCGCAGGCCTGGTCTCCCTGGGTGGCTGGCCTTTGCTATCAATGTGGGATTAGCTGGCAGAGTATTTTGATGAATGCAGGCGACTCCTGCAGGGTAACAGTTTCTGTTTAGGCTGCTGAGAGTCTAAACCTTCAGACTCACCCACTGTGATACAGATTTTTGCTCTTCTCATCTTTAGTGTACAAAACATCACTCTACTTGTTATGAGTTTGTGCAGCTAAAACTACCCTGTTCCTGAAGGGGAAGGTCCTGTCCTCTCTTTGTTGCATCTGTATGTAGTGTATTATAACCAACGCTGTAACCAGCACTTCAGAAATCCTCTGTGTTTAGGAAGACTTGTGCTGTTTCAGAAGAGATGTTCTGCCTCTTGTGCTGCTCACCCACCTGGACTTGTTTCTGTTTGGCTTAGGGGTTCCTCTCCTGTCACAGGCTTCGCTGCTTTGTACTCTTGATGCAATAGGCTCATATTTTTGATAATCAGAAATGCCAGACTGTTTTTACTGAGCCCACACAAACACCTCCAGTATTTTACCCGCATTCCACTTTTCTACTGAAATCCATATTGTCATATCTGGAGTGCAAGTACAATCAGGTATCAGGATGGTTCTCTGAAGAACAATCTATAAATTTCTATCCTTCCTGAAGTGTCTCAAGGTTTAGCATCTGGTTCCTCTGATTTTATTTTATTTTTTTAATTATACACATCCCCACTTTTCGCAGGCAGTGAGTCCACTGGCTCTTCCCTAGGTGCTTTGGCACTGCAGATTTGACACTTGTGCTTCAAATCCACAGTGAGGTAAAAATACATCCTTGAGAGTGCTAAGAGTTGTGAACACTGAAAATAGAAGCAGCAATAGCAGAGCCACAGAAAAGAGATGTTGTGACTTCCACTTTTAAACTCAATGACCGTTCCGGTAAAATACCTTGGCCTCATCAGATACACAGAGATGCTATGGAACCACACAAGCCTGTCAGACTTGAGTGTTGCTGCCTCGGATGGTGGTGGTTACCACATTGGCTCGCCTGAAAGGGGTTGTGAGAACCCCCTCTGTTGTCTTGAATTTTGTAAAGTCATGCTCTTTGTGGGTGGCAGAATTACTGGAAGGAAATGTCAGTGAAATCTACTCGTCTTCCTAACAGGAATATGCTCCATTTCCAGAAAAAGGAAATGAGACCTTTTTTGGAAAGTTTGGAACCAGCTGCTTCTTAGTGGTTGGTGAGCAATCCAGATGATCTGCGTCAGAATATGTGCATCTCTACAGGCTCCTCTCCCAGACTGCAGGGAAGCACATAAGCACTGCAAAGAGAAGGACCTGATGGGTGCTGGGTGGTAGGACGTGTCTGTGGTCCATGTCCAGGACTGCGGCTGTGCTGCAGTATCCATCTCACACAACTCCTGCTTTTATTCCACCAAGGTCATTACTTTACACCCCTTAAAGCAACCACACGTATGTGTTCTCTGCCATTAAGGTCAGGCTGGAGCAATGGTGGAAGGACCTCTACTTTAAGGGTAGAAGGAGAAGAGAACTTTTCTTAGCAGGTAATCTAACTGCCTGGCACCTGGTTTTGGTAGTAACAGATAGCTTTTGGGATGCTGGGTTGTGGTCAGTACTTTGGGGAATATAAGTTAGGTGGTTCAGTGATTTTAAACATGGTTTTTGCCACTAAGCTTGGGTGTGAAAATCCCCCTTCTGTCACACACGCTACCTTTACGAAGTATATAAACAGAGGTTTTCATCTGCTTTTCATTTACCGTTACATTTTGTTGTCTTTGCCATGGGCATTTAAAACTGAGATGTTCTAAAGAGCCCTGCATGAAATTTTAAAGAGACTGGACCTTTCATCTGCGCAACAGCAGGACACCAGATAGATGAACAAGAAAGAAAGAGAAATTGTTTTTGAAGCAATAGCAAAAAAAATAACAGTAGAAGCAATTATTTTATCAAAGGTTTATTTTCTTTCTTGTTTTTTAAAGACCTTTCCTCAGTTGAAGTTGGTTACCTTCTTATGTATGTTTGATTTGTGGTTTTCACAAGGTCCAAATGAAAAATGTCAGCTGGAAGATGTGTGTTGTTAATGAGCAATCACAACGGCACCAGTGATTTCTGGGAATTTGGGCGCTCAGAGAATTGCAGAACTCCAGTCTCCTGTCCTCAAAACCAGCACACATTTCTCTTTCATATCTCAGTCTGTTCCTTGACTATGGACAGACCTTTTCATGGAGAAAGGATGGAGTTAGTCTTTGTTTGTCATGGTCTTGCTTGTAGTGGAATAAATTGTTTTCCTTGTGATGAGGAGCTAGATTATGATCCATCAATCCTCTCTTTCAGGCCATTAAGCAGTAATTTGCACTTAGGTTGCTTTGGCTTGTGTTGGTGAGCTGGCTGTGAGAAGCTCAATATTACATTGCTATTTCCAGGTCCTTTCAACTCACTGCTGGTTTTGATCAGTTTTCCTTCTGCTGAATTATCTCCTTGCTGAATTACCTGTTGCTCTTCACCCTGCTGGGAGATGTGTCCCCTGAGGTGATGGAAGCTGCTGCTGGAGCTCCAGTTGGACCCCACCAGTCAGCTGAGGTGGCACCAACTTGCTGCAGATGTGGTGGTGGAATAGCTTCAGTGGTGGGAAGGAAAATAAAATTCCTCTCCTTGTACATTTATTGTATGAGAGAGTGCAAATATCACTGGGTTCTCCCAGAACTGATCTGGAGGGGAAGACGAGTTTAAGGAGAGAGCAAAGCCACCAGCTGTGGGAGCCTAGAGTCCAGGGAGGACAGGGATCTGTGGGGCTGGGGCCAACTCCTTGGCTGCTCAGTACTCGGAAGGTGATAAAAACATGATTGTGAAGGAGCTATGGTGTCCAGAACATGCAGGACCTAAGAGACCGTCTTGGATGGCTTATGTAAGGATGAGTAAAACTCAGAGAAATCTCAAATCCTCCATTTGCAAACCTCTATACCTTGTGTTAATTAAATAGGGCAGATGGGCAGCGAAGGGGGTTTGTACTGCCAGTAAATATTGAAGCTGGGATCTTGTTTGAATTAAGATGATGTCTGCTGGGTGAAAGAGATCCACAGAGATATATAAGGCCCAAGCTTCCAGCAGTCCATACTGTCCTCACTGAAAAGCATATTTATATCTTCCAGACTCATAATTAATCACTCGGTAGGATTTTTTGGGACGTGCATTCACAGATCTTTTTGTACTGCCAGGAACCACAAAGCATGGGCACAATTAAAACACTGATTTAATTTATTACGTAGAGGCATGGAATGGGAATGTTTTAAGCAATGTTGACAGGCCAGAATTTCAGAACCACCTAGTTTTTTTAGAAATAGAAAACAAATGCTTCTCTTTACAAAAATTAAATTACATTAATAGCAGCTTTCTAATACACTACCGAGAAAGAAAATAAAGTTTTGGCATTAATTAAGATGTGAAGAAATGGTATAAATTTTAAAGAGAATACATTTCAAAGTTGTCTATTTATAAATATAAAAGATACTGCCTTTAGTGGAAATGCACTTTAAAAGCATACAGATCTTTTGAAAAATTAAAAGTAATAGCTGAAAGGGTTTTTGTATTCTCATAGTTTCCTCTTTGGTTAATCTTGGCAGTCTCTGCAGCTCCTCCAGTGCCTTCACCTGCTGTTGGTGCACTGATGGGGACTTGCAGAAACAAGAGTGGTCCATGACCAGTCCCTGGGCAGCTGGGGCTATGGGGCAGGTGCCGGGCAGGTCTGTACCCACGGGCTGCCCTCTGGGGCAAAAGAGAAGCTGTTTGGTGCCTAGATTCCTAGGATGTTGTCCGTGTGTACGTCTACAGCTGCCCGCTTTGAGGGGGTCCCTGGGTGTGTGTGTGGAGGGTCCTTGGCGGGGGCTGGGAAGGGGCCGCAGGGCGCGAGAGCTCCCGAGGGCTCCTTGCTGAGGGGAGCTGCCGAGAGCTGGGGGCTGGGCAGGTCACCCTGGCCCATCCCATGCGAGTGCAGGAAAGCCTCCGGCAGTCAGGGTGAAAGGCACGTCTTGTCTGGCTCCTGGGGGGGTGTGTTATCTACAGGAAGCCATTTTCTTTGTTAAAAAAAAAAAAAAAAGAAATTGTAAAGCCTGATGCACCCAAATCCGTACATGCCAGCAGCAGACAAAGGGTGCCGCTTCTGCACTAGGAGTTCCTGGGATGCTCACCAATTTCCTAATCATGGTTATTCATTTCTTCCCCTGTTTCAAATATGCAACATCAAGGCTGAGGATTATGCAGGAGATAAATGAATTACAGCTTTAATTTGCTTGGATCCAATTGGAGTAACTAAAATATTTTAAATGTAGAATATAACTTGTCATATTTTTGTGGTCTTGATGGTTTTAATGTTCTGGAAAATTACATTGTACTGAAATATCAAATGGGCTGAGGTCACGGCTTGGGCAGGGCTCCACAGTGAGTGGTCACCAGCTTTGTGTCACCACCATCTATCATAAAATGGCCTATTTGCCGCCTGGCCCTTTGGAAACCACGCCAGTATAATCTGAACACCATTTATCACGAAGGGGAGCGGCCCTGGATAAGGATAATTTATTTTCTTTTGAGAATTCTTGATTGTATTTCCCCTCTCTCAGAGGTGCCTTCACGTGACATCAGCAGTAGGTGTCATTTCACCCCATTCTCTGTGCCCGGGGTCTGCCAGGCCCCGTCAGGCCCCATGGCCACGGGGAGCTGGCTGCAGCACCGGCAGTGCCCGCGTGGCCTCAGCCTGCAGCCAGCTGCCTTGGGTGTGGGGTGATGGCCCTGTGTGGGGGTGAGAAACCAGTGGGGTCTGGGGGGATGCTGGTAGGTGTATGATGAGCTGGGGTGCCAAGTGTGCCTTCAGCTCTTCCTGAGGTGCCTCATACCTCTCGGGGTGATACAGGAGTTGGGCCTTCTCTGCCAGTTCATGGTACTTCTCTTTTGTGCAAGGAGCAGCAGCCCCTGGGCGTGTAGAGGCTGTCTGGCACTGCCAGCCTGCAGCCTTTTCAGCTTTTCTGAGAGATCCTGTTCTCTGCCTGCAAGTGCAAGACAGGATAAGGCAATTCTAGATAAGCTGCTGTTCTGCTTTTCCTTTGACATTGTGCAAGTGTTCTCCTTTCCAGGTCAAGAAATACGACTCGTTTTGAAAGCTGTTATCATGCGTCATCTTCGTCATCTGTGGAGTAATAGAAATGCACTTCCACTGGAGGTCACTTGGGTGACCTTAAAGTTTAAAATGACTGTGTGATCACTGCTTTGAGATGTTGTGACGTGTGGCTGTGGCAGAGAGTGTTTTCCCTTCAGGTAGTTTGCCAGTTTTAGCATGAATACAGGGAAATCTGCTGGTGCAGCCCTTCCATATAGGGCCTGGAGGATGCTGTGTAAAATGAGGAGTTGCATCAGCTCTCTTTGCCTCTGCAAACATCTCTGGGATATTGTCCGTTTCTTGGGCTAACACTTGGAGAAGGGTGCTGAAATAGATGCAGCAAAAATCCAAGAGGGTGATTAAGTAAGTGGAAAATTTATCTTATGGTGACAGATAAAAAAAAAAAAAAATCAAGCCTCTTATGTTATCAAAAAGGCACTGGAGAGGTGACTGGAATGTGGTCAATAAGTGCCTACACAGGCAAAAGAAATTTGAGAATAGAGAGCTCTTAAAAGTAGCAGAAAAAAGTATAATGAGATTTAGTGAATTGAATTAAAGGTAGACAAAAATTTGACTAGAAATAATGTACGTGTTAATCAGGCAAGGTGATTAATCAGTAGAACAGCTTAATGGCCATTACGGTGGATATCTTAAAATCGAGATTGGGTGATTTTCCAAAAGCTGCAGTTCAAGTGCAACTATAGAGCTTTAAACTGGAAGTAACACAGAAAATTCCGGTGGCCTATATTATGCAAGTGTCAGATCAAATCCTCACGCTACCTAGAGTCCTATGAATCAGCAAGGCACTTCTGTTTCTGAATAAATACGACTTCTAATAATTTCCTGTTTCTTGAATAATTCAGCAGCCCTACCATCCACTGGTTTTGATACGACGTTTTACTCCATCATTGTGAATCGTCTGAATGTGGGATTTTTTCAGTGATGATCCAAAGTATAGAAAATAAATAAGGCAATGAGCTGTCAGAAAAAACACATTTTAAAAAAATCCTTATTGTTTCTGCCTTGTTGTGTACCCCCATCCATTCTCCCCTTAATTCCCTCGTGCTTTATGTGCCTGGGGCACGGCACTTCAAACGCGGTGCTGCACAAGGCTCCAGTGTCAGTCCCAGCTTTAATTTTGTTGCCTTTTGTGAATGTCACAACATTAGCGTTGCCTGGTTTATTATTTGGTATTTACTGTGCCTATGTATGTACATTGCATTAGTTTAATGATTGAGAACAATGACGGCATAAAGTGCAAGGAACTGAGAGAAGTGACAAAGGAGATAAAGGGGTTTCATTTTAATAACCTGCACGCTACCACGTGCTGTTAAAGGAATACTCCTCTCGCTGAAATATGATGCAATAGAGAGCGCATGCAATGAATTATGGTCACAAAGCTGTAACACCAAAGAGTGGCTGGACTGTCATCCTCAATCAGAGGCATACCTTTTGGAAATGACTTTGAAGGTTATCTTGGAATAGCTTTCCAAATTGACTTTACATTTCAAATGCAGAGGAATTGATGGATGGATGGAGAGGTAGTCAAGGAAATTAAATGTGGGTGACTGTCTGCACGAGCAGAGATTTTTATACGGGGTAGCACCTGACCTATGTATTTTTATCATAAAGTGATTACATATTGTGCCCAGAGTTCTGTAACGATGATAAACACCTTAGAGCTTTGTCTCTTCCAAACAAGATCTCCATCAGTCTGGTCCTGGAAACACGATTCACCTGCTGAGAAACTGCTTCATTAGGTACATTTTCACAGCTGCTGGGGAAGCAGGATGCAAATCTCTGTCGGGGCAGTGATTCTAGTCAACCTGATTTCTGTCATTCATGGGAGGACACAAGTCACGCCTTTTGATCTTCAGCATACTTCTTTTCTTCAGGAAGCTCTTGCCCAAATACCTTTGCTTTAGGAGACTTTCCCCTTTGAGATATGTGTAGCACTAACCATCCTGGCCAATGTGCCACCGGGACGGTTCATTTGGGTGAACTGGGAGATCCCTGGTTCCACGGGTGACTAGGGATGGTGGGATCAGCAGAGGCGTTGCCATTGCGTCCCTCTGAAGTTCTCTGGGTTGTCAGACATGCAGGACTCAGGTTATCCCGTGTGTGTGCTGGATGTCACCTGGCCGTGTGAGTCCTGAGCTTGGAGGAGAGCGGCGTGGGGGCGGGTGGCAGAGCCGTGGTGACAGGCCCTGTGCCCGGCTGCCGGGTGGGCAGCGGCCGCTCCGGCTCGCTCTGACCTACGCAACACGTACCCTCGCCTCACACATACACGTGTCCTCATAACTTTCTCCTTCAGAACTGAAAACTCCCAGTTCTTTTTAGTACCTACCAAAAAATTGCAGTAGCTTTTGTTGTATACATTGGTGTTTCCTCTGTTCTGAAAACAATTTATTCAAATACTCTCTTCACTTTGCTTGTAGTTATTTCCTCTCCCCTTGCTTATATTTATTTCCTCTGCTTTCCTCTTTCAGATTTTCCCATTTACTTCCTGGTTCCTTCCCTTTTGTACATGATTTTGTTTTAAGCACAGAAATAAACCCCATTCAATAAGTGTATGATTTTTTGTGACAGAAGACCTAAGTATTTGTATTCCATTCAGCTATTTCTCTTTTCATAGTCTGTTTCTTTTCCCCTGCCTGAAGGACGAGCCCGTGCAGACGGGGAGGTGGGTTCTGCTGGGTGCCAGCCTGTCCGAGCCCAGCCTGCGCTGCTCCCGCTGCGCACACCTACTGAAACCTGCAGCACCCCTGTGCAGCTCCTCGTGTCGCCCCAGCCTGGTCCTCGCTGGCGCTGAGGTGGGACTGGGCTCGCTGAGGCCAACAGGGGCAGCTCTCGGGGATTTCGGCTGCCCCAGGATATCACTCTGGAAGTGCTCGAGTTCGCAGAGCAGAAAATAACCAAAGGCTGCGATAGTGCTGCCTTTGTGGTGACTGCACAGCCGAGTCTGATAGGAAAGAAGGAAGGAATGGGTGAATTAATGACACTTCAATTTACAGATTAATCGAATGTGATCATAAAGAGTAGCAATTTTTTAAAACTATAAAAATAACAGAGTTTTCAGAGTAAATCCGCCTGTAGTTCAGGGCTATTTAAAATAACGCATATAGAGATCTTTACATTGGAATGTGAAGGACTCTTTCATTTATGAACTGACCAGATACCTTTTAAAAAGCATACGAGAAACCACAAACAGATTTTCAAACCTGTTCCAGGACAAGTAAAATTTCGGCATGATTTACAGAATTCCTGGGGGAATACTTCACAGTGCAAGTCTCTGTTTCTTCTGGGACTTTAAGAGGCATTTGTTATACGCGTTTCCGTATCTTAAGGAGCAGGTTTTATTCCACGTACTGGTACCAAATGGTTTTGTCCTGAAATGGGAAGAGTTTTATTGCGCTGTTGATGTCAGGGTCAGGAGGCCAGGGGACACCTGTTTGTTTGGCGCTCGGTAAGAACTCTGTCCATTGACATCTTCTTAGATTTATTCACACACTGGAAATTGCAGATGACAGTTTCTCTGACTTTCTTTTGAGATTCATGGTTTGCAGAGTTTTTTTTCTTAATGAGCTGTTAATTCATAACAGTATTCACTCGTGCTGTGAAATAGAAGTCTGCTGCTTTCCAAGCTGGTTTGCATTGTGCTGTAGTTTGCAATTTTTAAAAGGAAAGGATTTCTTTTCTTCCGAGATTTCTTTTATACATCTCAACATTTCCTAAGAAGAATTTTTTAAACTTGTTTGTGGTTAATATGTACACAAATGTGTGCCACACCTGGCTGTAAGTGTGTGGACATAATTGCATTTTAATAAACATATTTTCTTAGCAATAACCCCCCCGTCTGCATCCTTCCCCAGCCGACAGCATTGTTCACTGACTCAGTCCAGGTACAGCACAGCTTCCCTCTGCTCCTCTCCTGGCTCGCTCTGGAAACTCCTGGACGCTCTGATGCATAACCTCACAGATGCAGGAAGCTTGTGTCTAAACTGTCTTTTGGTGTGAAATCATGCACCTACCTAAAACTGGAATATCATGTGGTCAATATTGTTATGCATTTGCATCCTCAGGTGACTGATTTCAGGCGGCAGAGGGACCCAGCGGTGGGAGCAGGTTCCCCTTCCCTTCCCTGCAGGCACTGACCCAGGCTGGCCGGTGCACAGGCAGGTTCGGGGCAGCACGAGAGTGATCACAGTGGTTTCTCATTGCTTGGCAAGTTGAGAGACAGCACAGAAAGCAAGGCTCTACCTGTCTTGTTCACTTAATGAAAGCTTTGGGTACAATGTGGGGGGCTTTGGAGGACTGTAGGAACCAAAGGAAGCTCAGTGGGAGGATGTTGCTGCTGTCCTCACGATAGCTCCTCAGTGCAAGGGATGGTCAAGCTGATGGTGTGCTATGGAGTGCTGAGGATCACTGTGTGCTGGCCCTTTCATCTTTATTTGTCCAAGTTTGAGACATCTAAGTGGTTTTGGACAAAAATGACTTGTGCTTCTAACATAATCTCACTGGTTTGCTTTTGCACTGCTGGACATTCAACACCTCCAGCCTGCACACAAGCAGGAGTGTGTGCAGAGCAGACTGACTGTACGAGGGCTGAAGCGAGAGTAGCTGTGGCTGTGCTCGCTTCTGGGCAGGGGTTTGGGCTGGCAGCTGCCTGTGTTGCCCTTGCAGCCAGAGCTAATAGCAGAATCTGAGCTCCGAGAAGCAGAGTGGAAGGAAGCACAGCCGCAGGGTGCAGAGGAGCTGGCCGCAGGCGGGAGGCAGCCCTGTCACGCTGCTTGGAAGGGGCTCAGTAAAACAGGGAGAGATTGTGAAGAGCCGTGAAAGTGAGGAAAAGGAGCTTGTGTCTGCGGAGGGGAGAAGAGGTGGCTAATGGAGGGCTGCGGAGATGTGTGATGTGCTCCAGGTGATGGATGGGGAAATTAGCTTTGCAGGAGCACTCCAGACAGGCTGTGAACAGAGCAAGACTGCGTTTGTCAAGGACAGAGAAGAGGATGCTGCAGTAATTGAGAAATGTCGCTCAAGACTGGGAATTTAAGGCAGCACTCCCCTCAAAATGCATTCTGGCTGTGTGGGATGCCCCTTACTTTCAAAGTACTCAGATTTTGTCCCATGAAAATGTATGAGGTTTAATTATAAATGGCAGTATATGTCCCTTGCAGACCTTTTGTTTGCCTCCAAGACATCCCTCTGCTGTAGCCAGGCTGGGATGTTATGCTCTTCTGGAGATTCACATGGTGATTTTTGGGTTTGTGTTTTTTGTGACTGTAGGACTGAAGTGGACATCTAGCAAAGTCTGGCAAGATCCATTGACAGAGCTGACATGGAGCACTCCAGTTGCTCTTGGTAGTCAGGTACAATGAAGAGCTGTCAGGCCTAATCTTTCAGGTTTTCCTGCTCTAACATTTTATTCCTTTTTACCTCTGAGCAGTACTAAACATCTAAATTTCACCAGGTAGGTTCTTCAGTGGTGTGGAAATAAAATTGAAATGCAAAATCACCACTCAGAGAAAGCACTGATTGGGTAGCTGTGCGTGGGCCCAAGCTGTGGCTGCTAAGAGGGGCTGTGGGCTGAGTGCTGGGTGATGGAGGCTTGAGATAGTGTTCCTGCTGTTAGACCAGTGTCTAAAAAAGCCAGGGTTGATCCCACGGGCAGGGAATGTCAGGATGCCACCGTCAGCACACGTGCAGCAGGTGCCCGAGCCAGGCTCTGTCGCCAGCGCGGTTTTTCTGACACGTGCTGGAAAAGGAGAAGGCGCAAAGCTGCCGCCGTGCCTGGCGGGCACCTCCCGCTGCGGCCGCAGGGCACCCGCGTCCCCTGGGCACGCGTGTCCAGACATCAAAGATCAGTGTAAATGGGAAAGAAGCCAGAGATAAAAAGGACCATAAGGCTGAAACAGTCCAGGGAGATATTACATGTTTATAGCGGGGTCTGTGGGAATAATGGGTGTTTATAAATGAGTTCAAGGGGATAATGTGTATTGAAATACGAGTCCGGAGGGAGAGTAGATATTCAAAAACTATCTACTGTATATAGCATAATAATCCCAGTATTTCATAAACTCGTAGGAAAGTATTAAATAAAAATAAATTACAAATGTCTGTGGCTTGATTGCAAATCATTTCAGAAAAAAAGGGAAAAAAAAATCCTTTGCGAAATGTGGAAACCATCTTGTGTTAAACAGCACCAGAAAAAATTTATAATTGTAAAAAGTAAATGTCAGTTATAGTTATTACAGTGGCCATGTTGTTTCCAATAACAATTTGGCATTTTATTTAGTCTGTAACAATCTACAATTTAAATTTAAAATAAAGATTTTTCTTTTATTTCCCTCTGAAGTTGTGTGCCAAGCACAGCAGAGCAGAATGTAACATCTGTTGATGATTAAAACAAGCTTTCCTATGGGCCCTGAATACAAAGTAAACATGGATTTTATCCATAGTCAACAGCATTTACAAATGTAAAGGGAGGAAGCTACTGAGTTTTTGAAGAATGAGCTGTGAGAGAGGAAATATAAGTACGGGGACGGCAGATGGCGATAATTAGTTCCATATCGTGAAAGGCTTCGATTAAAAAATAAAGAGGACAGAGTCCTGGATTATGCTGCTGGTTTATTAAAGCGCCCTTTATGTGCCACGATTCCCCCCTGGTTGAGCAGGCGCTGTGCTGGCTGTCCGGGCAGACGGGCGAGTGCAGCCAGTGGCCGCGGGCGCTGCCGGCTGGCATGGAGCACGGCCATGCAGGATAGATGCTTCCCTTGCTTCTCCCCACCTAGCACTCCAAACGCTTTGCTGGCAGCAGGCGAAATTGGGGAGGAATTTATTATGTGGACTTATAGACTAGTAATCTTGCGTTTTATGCCGTTTTAATTTAGATTTAGGGGCCAGGGTAGCCAAGGTCAAAGGCTGCTGTGCCTCGGCGACGCCCTTTGTCTCCTACTTTTGCCCTGTTTAATCATGCGTCACGCAGTCCCCACCTCGCTGTTCAGCTGCCGTCGCCGAGAGCTGCTTCATCTCATCTCTTCCCAAGGCAGAACGCTCCTTTGTGCTTCGACTCTGTGCGTCTCTTGTCTGGTCTATCTGCGTTTGTTACATTACTCAGTTTCACCATATTAAAGAGCTAATGATTACGCCTGGAATAGTTTCCTTTCGTAGGGCTTCACTCAGCCTGGTTGCCTTATTTTGTCTTGCTTTGATTTTTTTTTTCACTTAGAGTACATTAAGTGAAGTGTCAAAATGAAATTCCGATTTGCTGAGGTTTACCTGCTTCCCAGGGAGAGGACAAACCTCCTTCAGCTCCTAGGCCGTGAGCCAGCCCTAAGCTTCCACAAGAGTTTTTAGACTCTTCTTTCAAATCTGGGCTGTTTTCAGTCTGCAGCAAACAACCTTTTTTTTTTTTTTTCTCTGAAAGCATTTTGTAGTGTTCTAGTTCATGTGTTACTTTGGAATTCATTTCAGCTTTTAATTGCAACTTCTTCTTTCCTCACTTCCATTCTCCTTCAATTTTCTTTCCAACTGGAAGCTGTTATAGCCGAGCTCTCGGCGCAGGCACCCGTGGAAGTGCCTTTGTAGCCTTGCACAAACACCGAGTGTTAATCTGGCTCTCGCTCTCTTTTTTTTTCCTTTTTTCCTTCCGTCATTTTATAATTACCCAAGGTGGTAACAGCTCTTAAGAGCCTCGTCTGTCACCCTGGAACCAAATGCTTTTCATTGAAAATTAAGGAGAGGCTTCAAAAGTTTTAGTTCTTTCAGCAATGAAACATAACAGTCCTCCAGTAGAAAGAGTATTTTGATGACGGATCCCATTACAGCGGGTAATGTAGGATGTAAGTACGCTTTTGTGGTTAAGAGGAAACATAAAGACTGGAGCTTGTGCTC